>NC_054056.1:47615294-47811127 GCF_017639655.2 Falco naumanni
CAGTTAGTGCTCTCAAGGGCTGATCTGTAAGGAAGAATTCCAGTAGCCGAAGAAGAGCTGGCAGATGGCAGCAAAGGATGGAAAACAGAGCTGACTTTTAGGCTGGTGCCAGACACACCTTGTCTCCTTTCCATTCCCAGGTTTTTACCTTTGCTGATAGACTATGCAAATGTTTCACAATATTGCTTCTCAAGCTCTTACAGGTACAAACTGTCTGGATATTTAGGTACTATGGTATCTAATAGGATGCTATCAATCTTTTATATTGAAAGAATACATAAATTATAAACAAATATGCCCTTTGGTCTAGTGGAACAGCATAATGATCAAAGACACACAATAGAAATGTATTTGCTTCTACAGTAAGCTTTATTCCCCCAGCACTCAGTCTGTAGTGATGGACAGGCAGTGAGCTGTCAGTTTTTGTTCTGTCTGTCACACTACACTTACCTCCTGTTGTTTTAAGTAATCAATATGGGGGCTGAAATCACCTACCACTACCTCTGCTACCTACTATTTTGTCCACTCATAAATTATGAATCCCTGCACAACATCAAGTCTACAATTTCGATTGCATTTGCTAATCATTGATCAATAATTCAAAAGCCTCTTCTTCTTCAAGGGTCCCTAGTTTCCTGGAACATATGGCATAAGGCTGACAGTGTTCACAAAACTATTCCCGTATCACAAAAAGGAGCCAGGGAAAACAAGTTGTTTAAAGTTGTTTCTTTCTTTCTTTTTTCCAAGGGACTGACTTTGTACCTTTTTTATTATTATTTTCTTGCCTTGCTACAAGTAACGACTGCACAAGCACTTGTATGCAGTATCTTCCAAGATTATTTTCAGCTTCATACCTTGAGAAGCCACTTATCAGCCAATCTAGGTAGTTCAGTTTTACAATAATAATGATTGCTATGCTTACTTTCACTGAGGCTGGACTATATTTCCTTTTCCAGAAGTCTTATTTTTCATATGAATGTTATCCCGTTATTTCTCTATAAAACATCATGAAAATGAGATAAAAGATAATCTTTATTATTTGTTCCTGTAAATACGTAAACATGATGAACACAATGAGCAATAGTCTTTCACAAATGAATCTAAAGTCCTTAGCCATTACAAGAGAGACACAGAATGCTTGCTGCAGTGTTTCTTTCTATAAGATTGTTTTATTAGCTATTTTACTGCTAGAGTAGGACCATGAATAATAAATATCATCATACAGAACAGTTCTGATTACTTCTCCATGGAAACCTTTTAAAGGCCAGATCCTGAAAACACCTAGAAAAATTCACTTCACGAATAATCTCTGTGACTTAAAGAAGAGACAAGTTCAGGCGTGCTAGTATATTTGACTCTTTTCATGACCAGCCTAAAAAAAACCCTACAATGTTCAAACTTTCTTCAGTCCTTTGTGCTATGATTTTCATTTTAGAAGAGAAACAAAAAGGCTTATTTAGACTGTGTTGTATAAAAGCCTCCTTTAATAAAATAAACTCATTTTTTTATTTGAGTCCTTATGTTGTTTTATTATATTTCATTGGTTAAGAAGTTAAATACAAGTCTGTAAATTAAACCAGTATGATAATATCATGTGATATTCTTTTAAAAAGTTGTATTCCATTATCTATTATAATGTATTGATCTATACCTCTATTTTCCATCGCTGTATGTAATAATTAAGTAATTTTTTTTAAAAAAGCAACCTGGGACTTGGGATTTTAAATACCTGCTTAAAAAAATATAACACATAATAAAGCTATGAACATGATCATTATGTTTTTCTAGGAAACAAGACAGTGTATGCTTAGCTTGAGATTAACTGACGTACTTCTACAGTTTGTACTTCCTTACATCATTTTTTTCAGTAGCCACAGATACATAGTAACAGACTGTCCACCAGCTTTATTTTGATTGTGTCAGATACTTACTGGTCATTTGAAGACAGTACCTTGCAAGGTGGTTTACAAGAAACATTAGTCATCAAGAAATTGCACCTTTACTGCCTAATAAACTTTTATAAAAATAGTATTAACAATAGCCTTTTCTGTTAAAAGAAAATAAAAAACCTACATTCTTCAAAGTTTAACCCTAATTTCAAATTTTGTAACCAGCTTTTGAAACCAGTATCCCTGATATCCTGGTTTGGGATTTTTTTTTTTCTTTCCAAGTTTGATTTAAATGTCCAAATTATAGTTCTTCTCTGATTTTTAGTACAAACAGGATCAGCATAAGGATCAGTTTTATCTATAACTATTATATATAATACTCAGGATGCACAGAATTCATGTTGCATCATCTTACTTTGTGATTCTCACTGAGTTAAGAAGTCAAAATCAAAGTATTTTCTAGAGGGTAATATGTGTTTATTTCTGAGCCTGGTGTCTTTTGGCCTGTCTGAAAAATAGTGAAAACAATTCAGCCCTGCATGGTATATACATGCAGTTTCATCATCAATAATCCCATGAGTTAACAGAGGGGAAGAGAACAAAAATAATAACAAGGTGATGCAGGTGCATAGGATAAGAATTTTCCTAATCCAAAAACTTTAAAGATGAACATGTGTCTTGACTAGAACAAATTATTAGAGGGGAAGAAGGTTTAACAGACATCTTGTTATGATCACTCCAGATTTTATTTTGTTTTTCCTATTCTCTTCTACATGAGAAATACATTGTTCTTAATTACAATTCATTTTTCCATTACTTTATTCCTATAATTTTGGCAAAAATATACTTTCCAATGACAGAGCACATGTTGATATGTGTTATGTAGAAGCAATTGATGTAAACTGCAGTTCTATATGTTACAAGTTTCTATGCCATCTCCTTTGCAATCAACATTAAGATTTTCTAAAGTACAAATAATCACTTTAGCTAATGGAGATGTGGAAATAATGCTGGACCTGAAAATAAGTCTCAGAATCACCACAGATCTAGTAACTTAAGGAGTCTTCTTTTTATCCTTGTCAGTTAGGATTTTGACATTTTCAGAAGAAATAAAATGTTGGGTATTTTTTCACAGTGAAACTAAATTATATTCACAATATTCAATAAACCCTCAAACTAAAAGATGACAATAGCATTTTGACAAGGGTGTTCAAAGCAGTCTAAAATTATTTTCTGAAATTGGAGAATTAATAACACTCAAGTTATGAATCAGACCTCATATATATAAAATTTGAAATCTCTTATGAATGGGTCTACTTTCAAGTGCAAACTTTGATCTTTGCCATATTTCACCTCCTACAGGCCCTCTTTTCAGCAGTTGTTCCTCTGCCAACTCTTTTATGTGGATCACTCATGCCAAAATCTGTTTTGTGCAACACTCATTTTGTATTTCTGGCAATAATCTCTATCCTTGTCTAACATATTTTTGATTCTTTGGTATCGGTGGTGGAATGGGCTTGCCACAGAGCACAGCTGGAAGATTGGCCAGCACCTAGCAAAGATACTACTGCCTGACAGAATTAAGTATAACAACCAGTTCTTGTTCTGTTCTGTTTGTTCCTTAACACAAGGATAAAGGTTTTTTATAGTGAGGGGAACTGGGCACTCACACAGGTTGCACAGAGAGGTCGTGGGGTGTCCATCACTAGAGATATTCAAAAGCTGCCTGGACATGGTCCTGGGCAACTGGCTGTAGGTGGCCCTGCTTGAGCAGCGGAGTTGGACCAGTTTATCTCTAGAAGTCCCTTCTGACCCCAGCATTTAGATCATTCTAAAACCGTGTTCTTTGTCTCTGCTCAAAGATAATAAAATGCTATTATTTGAGCTATTACAGCTGTTCAGAACCAAATTTATGGCACTTTTTTATAATGGTAAACATTTTTATGAAATCCTCATTTGTTCAGATCTGTGATCATAAATTATAAAAGCTGCAATTGATTTTTTGACAGTAAATGCATCATCTAATAAAGTCATACTTTTTTTTTTAATTATAAGCTGCCATTTCCTGGTGTGATTACAAGGTATGTTGCAGTGAAATAACACTTCGATATAACTGATATCAAGCTAATACTGATCATAACAAGTGGCATAACCTCCCTAGGTGAAATTAGCAGGAACTCACCTAACAAGCATTTTGATTTTTTTAGTCTGTTTGTTTTTCTTTTCTCTCATGGAGGAAAATATTGTAACAGCTATCACATGGAAGTACAGACAGGAAAGCTAAGCATGAAATGCAAGTTGAAATTGCATTACAGAAAAGAAGAGCCTCATGTACTAATTTAAGCCAGTGTTCAATTGATGGGAGCTAATGAACTACAAAAGCTCTAACATCTTTTGCAGCAGACAACCCAGTGTAAACTAATCAACATTAAGTCAATATAATCTAACCCTTCGTTGTTCATTGATCATTTTTACAGGCTACACACTGCCTGGCCATGTGAATGGGTCAGAAATATATATCAGGAAGAGGATAAAGCTGTTACCACAAAGGAGGACTAAATTAAAATTGGCCAGCATGAAAGGAAAATGAAAATTACCTGCTGCATCTCTTCATTCTGGTTTCATAAAATGCCTATATTTTTCATCAATGCCTGGCAAAAAGAGCCAGAGTGGTTCATCCATGCCTGTCTAACTTATCCATTTTCCAGCTGGAGCTATGCAGTAAATCAGTAAAAAACTGAAGTAAGCAAAGGCTGAGTTTTCTCTTAAAAGGAGCTTCCCACCAAGACTTCAAGCTCACTATTTCTTTCACGAAGTTTGAAAGGGGCTTATGAAGGTTTGATTTTAACCTATGTATCTCTCAATTGTTTTGAACCAACATTGGAGATATCCAGCATATCCCACAGAAGCACTGCCTTTTCTTGTATCTGTGGATATGCATGGGGGCATGTCACTAGACAGATAAAGATGTTGCATCTCTTTTAAAACCATTAAGGCCTTTGTAGAAGAGTATAAAAGCCATATTTTCTCCTAAGTGTGTGGCAGACAGAAAACTATGGAGGTTTCATTGTAGGCATGGGAACCAGGTATTTCACCTGGTGGTATGTATTTGTTTTACCAAGACAGAGAAGTTTCTTGGGTGATGAAATGATACTGTTACCCAGAGCCTAGATCAAATGTCTTTTTATGTTTGTAGAAATAAAAATAAAATATTGCTTTAAAATATAAAACAGTATTTGGAACCATTGGTAAGGATAATGTTTATTAAAATCTGGTTTTGAAAAGATTATTTTTTGTATTTATACAGATACCTTGCAAAAATCTGAAAAATTTTAAGTAATTTATTTGCGAAGCTTTTCTACAGCTCTCTGTACTACTACACCTTTCTCTTATCGTGTTTGTTCTTTCTGTTTGGAAATTTCAAAGGACCCTAAAGATGCTAGAGACCAGACCTAAGTGGAGCTTGACAGCCTGTGACTTTTCCAGGTCTCAGCAAGATGATTCTTGAAACCAAAAGACTTACCAAGATGTATCCAGGATCAAATCCTGGTCAATTTGCTTACAGGGGTTGTCTCAGTAAAGCTAATGGGACAGCTTGTGAGAGTATGCCAAGCAAACCTAGGTCTGCGGAGAAGAAAAATTTCATATTTCTGTGCTAGGAAACAAACAAAAATATTTTTCATGTCTCTCTGAAAAGGTAGTTTACTAGCCCTTTTACACAAACATAAACAATAGATTTCAGTGTATTCCGGCTTTCAATCATCTTTTTTTACTAGGGTATCCACACTACTTTTTAGGTCCCTTCAGGATCAAATTATGTTAGAATTTATATCTAAAATTTAACTTCTATAGCAGAATTTGAAATTGTATCTCTGCTTGCTATGACAAAATTGGGAGGGCATAGCTGAGGAGTGTGATCACATTAAGGAAATCTCCTGAACGTCCACAGAAGAGAATGTTATTAAGTCATGAAACTACTAGAACACAAGGGAAAAAAGCATGGTGTAACTTCAAACCCAGCTTTTTGGTTTATTCAAATGAAGGACCCTCAAATGGTTTAGTTAGGAATTAAGTTAATTGGGTTTGGTGTAAGGTTGGTCTACTTCCTGCTGGAAAGTTTCCCATATTTCCTCAGTATAAGTAGCGGCTGGACTCCCATGTCACCCTGTTAGCCCAGACTTTAATTAGTTCTGGCATTCGCCTCATAATGATAAATGCTGAGATGATGAATGGAAATGCAAATGAGTGTGAAGTGGCTCAGCCATCAGTGCTGAATATCATTAATACCTTCCTACTGTTAAATCGATCAATGTCATCCCAGGATCCCTCTGTTCAGCGGGTGCAGATGGCTGTCCGCCAGAATGCCTTCCATTATATTGGCAGTGAAAACTTTGTGGGTTTTTCCTCCCCATATGCTTTTATTCAGCTTTTGCTGAATATTTGTTTGGCAACTAGAACTCTAATATATTTCCAGCTGAGATGATAACTATTTAGGGTCAATAAGCGAGTAGCTAATTTAGAGCAAAATAAATATGAATATGGATCTCTTCTCATCAGGAGAGGAGTATCAAGTGCAGATTCAATAAATTGGAGAGGAATCGAATTTTTCATGATGCAAAATTTCATGTGATAGCAACGAAAGACAAAAAAATGGGATGTAAAATGTTTATCCATTTCTCAGGCATGTAGCATCTTTGTATTTTACAAGTTTCTGGGTCTGGCAGCATCTCCACAGGACTAAGTTTTGTAAGAATCAAAGGGTTGAATAACATTCAACTTGGAGTTTTAATATCTGAAACAATTGTGGATATGAAGAATAAACCTTGAAAGTACTGAGAATAATTGTTTAATCAGTTAGGTTGCATATTTGTGCAGTGGGTTTGGAGGTCATCCACAAGGGTGTGCATTAGCCTAGTGGGTTTATTCTTCATAAGGAGGCTTTCCAGTCTATGCAGACACAGATGGTTTTTTGGGGAAGTGTTTCTGCACATCTAAACTTAGGACCTAACTCTGACACTTCCTTTGGGGACCCTTCTCTGCTTAGCACAGAGTACAGGGATTAGAAGTGAAGAATAATCACTTCTCTTTATAGTTCACAACTTTCTAATAACTCAGACAGTAATGAGTCAAGAATTCTTTATTGTGTTAAATCAAGAAGACATATGTTTCATCCATAGAAAGTGCAAATAACCACCTCTTATGAAGGTGTCAAGAGGCTACCGAGAGGCTAAATTCACCACAGCGTATCAGCCTGGAGTCTATTCTCCTAATAGCTCATGTTTAGCCATATGTGATAACAGCCAAACCATATCATTTTCACATAGTAATCTGTGTAATCAAATCTCCAATTGTCTATGAATCCGCTCATCTGTGGCTTTGGAAGGACTGAGAAAAAACATTCTGTGGCATGTACACCGTGTACACTGTAATGCCTAGGTGAAAAGTGTACTGGTCCTTCCATCCCCTCTTCTTCTCATAAATAACACAGTATATGTTTTACTTCCCTTCATAAACCCTCATTCCATTCCCTCAGTAGTTGGAAACTCTCCAGTGAATTGAGAACTTACAGGAACTGGTCCAAGCATAAATCACTCATTACCAGGTTCTGTTCTTTATTTAATTTATTTTATAAATTAAACTCTTTTTTTCCTAAATGTCTATATTCCAAAATGTAATTTCTATAAATCACCTTTGCATTTACCCACTGAATTTGTTTAGTAATGGGATTATTCTCTGATCTTGGGATAAATGTTTTCTTGTATTAGTCTAATGAAAATTGAAAAATAAAATCAGACAAAATATTTTGTTACTTTGGAGTCTATTAGAGCTTTGGCATCTATGTTAGAGTAGCACCGGCCGATTTCAGTAACATCAGGAAGGCAAGGAAATAAATTTGACATTTTAATTGTGAGATTATATCACTTGGATAGGATGGGTAGGGAAAAGCCAAAACAAATTCTAATAATGAAATCATAATTTAAACAGAATATATCACACTTCTTTCTGTGTTATTTTTGCTAGGTTTTAATGTTTCAAAAGTCATAATAACACCTCGTGCAATAAAGCTGCTACACTGACTTGTGAAATGAATATGAACTTTAATGATCCTTTTGCTTACAGCCAACATTTTCACAAAACTTGAGATATAAAGTTAAAAATACTGCTCACTTTGATTTGAAAAATAATAAAACCATTCTGTGGAAAAGAATGGTAATGTTTCATATCCATGTTGCATACAACCACAAGCAGATTTCAGGAGTTATGTCAATCAATAGCTAGAGAGTTAACTGCAATTCACTTAGTAGCATAGACACGCATTTTTATATCATTCAGTTCTTGCTTATACTGTTAGAAAAAACATTTTATAATAGCAATCCCCTTCTCTTTTTTGAATTACTTCTATTCTTGTTATATATTAATTTTCTTTAATACCATGTGTATATAGTACTTTAAAGAACGGGGGGGCGGGGCAGGAGGAGGACTGTGCCCAAAAGACACTTAATGTAAAGTGAAATTAAATGTGGTCTGAAGCACAGAGATTAATGTGAGAAGTCTGTGACAGAAATTTCATCAGCAAAGACTGTATCAATAATGTGACTTCAGAAGGGTTTTGGATTCCAGGGCACCCCTGAAGCACCACAGTCACATACAATCCTCCAGACGTCTGGTTTCACCCAGTCAAAAACATTTAATAAATATTCCTTAAAGTAGCTCTCATATGGCTTGAGCTGAAGGTGGTCCACACATAGCACAATGACCGTACTGGCTTTGCTTGCTTTACTGCCTTTTCTCACACTCATCTTCTCATAAGCCACTTCACACCTCATGTGATGAGAACCTACATTTATTCAGAGCTTGTTGTTTTGAACAGACTTCCTCTCTCTATTTCTTGGATTCTCCACTTCAACTGACAGCTCATCTTGAAATGCATCTTTGAGATCCAATTAGATATCTTCAGTTATCTCTTCCTGTGCTATTGCACAAATAAGAATTAATTTCTGTAATCATATTATACTATTTAATACATATGTCTTCATTATCTATCTTTATATATGGTAACTAATTTTTACAGAGCATATCCCAACCCAGTCAAATCAGGTGGAGATTTTGCCATTAGCTTGAATGGCTAACAAAATTAGTTTCTGCAATTTTCTTTTTCATTACCATCCATACTGCAAGGCCATTATGTTGGTAGTACCCAATGGCTTGCCCTTGATACTCAGTGGAGGTATGTGCAAAGGGAGATACTATGCAGAATGTATAAACATGGAGGATCATGTCCCTGAGAAAAGATGTGTCTGTTATACATCAAGTTGATAGCACTATCCTAGTCTGCACTACTCGTCATTATAAAAGGTTGCTTTTAGTTATTTACAGCTTTAGGAAATCTGAACCATTGGGTGCATGTCTACAGCTTCACATGGGCATGTGCGTTTTTGCATGCACACACATGGGTAAAGCTTCACATATAAAGTCAGAAAAAAAATGTTTTCTATCTATAGCTAAAGAAAGCCATCAGGGTCACTGAAAATAAGGACAGGCATTAGGAGACTGAGTAAAGAGAAAGACTGGGGATGAATGAAAACAAAGTACTAAAAGCAGGATTAGGACTGCAGTGAAGGACAGTGAAGTAAAGCATAAGGATTGCTAAAGTCTGAGAAAGTTAGAGATGGAAGAGCTCTGTCTGGCCAGGATAAAGGAGAAGGAAGATTCCCATCAGACACTGGCAAAGAATCAGGGCTCCCAGGGCCTCAGCCACACCTTGAAGGTTAAAAACTGTTCTGCAAAAGCCCTTGAAAAACTACGGGCCTCATTTACGTCTGAGAACATCTCTTGCAAAGGAAAAAACCTTTCTACTGTTGTCACAGTTAAAGGTCATTTCAGATATGATAGAGGTTTGTGCAGTTGTCTAAAAGATTTCAGTTCAGCTAATGACAGGTGTAAGATTTAAGTCTAAATTCATTACAAAGACCTAGGAATTATATCTGAAATATGTGAAACCTAGAAAAGCCAGGCATAAACAGAACCTATGCAAAGTCAAGGTCTCCATGCATGGGCAACCCTACCTGAACCCCACTTTGTGTGATACAGAGTCGTTAGTAGATCAGAGAAGATTACAGGAAGTTTTGTGGTTCAAGCAGCCCTGGAGAACTGGATTAAACCTTGTCTCTTGTCATACCTGTCCTTAATGAGGCTGGTCTAGTCATTGCGACCAAACCTTTTGTAGGTGGTTAGTAATTATATACTTTTTGTTTTATGGGTCTCTGATTTGCAAAAATGCTGGGTACTCACATTTACATTGGTAAGAGCTGTGCTCTGACTTAATAGGGAGCTACAGAACAGCAAGCACATACACAGAAACCAGGCCATATGCATACAAACAGACAAACAAAAATCAGAGCATGGGTGT
The DNA here is from genome assembly GCF_017639655.2 of Falco naumanni. NCBI lineage: Eukaryota > Metazoa > Chordata > Aves > Falconiformes > Falconidae > Falco > Falco naumanni. The sequence goes on from NC_054056.1 coordinate 47,625,594, forward strand.
AGCCCAGGTGGACTACCAAGCTGCTGAAGCTTCCATCAGGATGAAAAGGGGTGATTTTTCATAGCTCACTGCTGCTGTCTTTTGCTGATGAGACTGAATATCCACTCTGAAGCTTCACTAACTGGGAAAGAGCTACAAACCTCAGCCTGCAAAATCCGAAGGAAAGTTCAAATTCGTGTCTCTACATCAGGTTTTGGGTAGTCTTCCAACATGTCTCTGAGAATGAACAGTCAGCCTACGCTTCTAGCATTAATATTTCTACAGCTCAGCTTTTTGTGTTAAAGATACACCAAAAAAAAAGACAATACCCAACAGAAAGAGCTATGCTACACTATTCTGCACTGCTTTTTTGATACTGTTTGCTACATGCTTTTGTATTACAATGACGAGCAGGATACATCATCAAAAAATTACCATTTCTCTCATGTGGGCAAGGTTTAGACAACATGCAGTAAACATGTTATGAGTCTTCATTAAGTAACAAGGGTGAAAAGAAATGCTGAGGAGCTGCTGCTTTTGGTAACATCCGTCCATCTCATGAGTTGAATCACAGAAAAAAAGAATGTGATCATGTAATTAAAGGGTACATCACACCCTGCAAAGAGACAACCACATCTCCAGATTTTTAATCTGTGAAAGCTTGACAACGAACTTAGTGTTCTAATTGTGGCCTTCTGTACATTATGGAGGCTGGAAGGAAGAGACAGTGAGCAGCATTATGTTTTCAAGCACTATTGATAATATGAAAGAAGATTAAATGTTCAGATAACAAAAGCTACTCTACAGGGATCAATTTGTTAATGTCAGATTTACACATTTATACTAGTATAAATCCAGCATGGCTGCACTGAGATCAAAATACTCTTAATTTACATAGGTGTCATTTGTAGTTCGGTTTTGTCCTTAATCTTGCATTTCTCTTTATTCATTGTAATTTTACAGAAGTGTGTCATAACTCAGAGGGAAATTTTTAAGAATAGAATGTCATGCACTGGAATGGTGTTTGCATATACACTGGGAGGTTTAAAATACATATGAAGAACTAATTAATTTGAAACTGAGAATTTTGGCAGCATAATTAAAGACAACTGTGAAGGAAGACTGAAGGAAAGGACAAGGAGAAGGATGGGTTAATGCAAGATTTCACAGGCACAGAAAGGTAGAGGCAGTTGAATTAACAAAGAAATGGGGAAAAAAAACCCTAATCATATACAAAGTGAGGAATACCTATTGCGTTCTCATGGTTACAGACAGATGTCTAAGCTGACTTTCCCTGAATCAACTTTACTCAACACCTGTGAGCATGTGGTTAATTTAACCAGAGTACACAGTGTACATTTCTTTCAGTTAAAAAAAAAAAAAAAAAAAGTTGACCTCTGGTATTGTGAAAGAAAGACAATCACCTAACCTAATAGGCCCTTTATTTGCTAATCAAACCTCTCATTAACAATTAATTGGATCAAAAGTTCGCTGGCCATTATTGCTGTGTCAGTTCGACTCTGAGGGCCTCAGAGGATGAAACTAAATGAGCTGGTCAGGTTATAAATAATTTCCAGTGGCTACTCCTCTTACCTCGAGCTGTTCAGGTAGAGGTCAACGTCCTGCCTACTGCAGGCAGAAAAGACTGTTGCTGTGACAAGCAAGAAGCATTCTTCCTTTTCTAAGACACTCATTTAGGCTTAGTAATTTAAACCTTTTTAAAAAGCCACAGTATAAAAAGCAGCTCTGTACTGCAGTGTTTCTGCATGTACTTGCTTATCATGACTGAATCAAAGCAACATTTCAGATCACTTTAAAGCCTTTCAAAAATGAAAGAAGCCTGCAGTTGCTTTAATCAGGAAATCTGCTTCTTAAAGAAACCCTGCAGAGACACCTTTATGGCAATATAATTATTTGTTTCTATTCTTAACCTAATAATACAGGTAGTGACTGACAGAGTTCAAATACTACTCATCAAATAACATGAAAGGACCTGTCAGAAATGAATGAAGATACAAATGAGAATAAAGTGAACAGGGTTTGGCCCAAAATATGTGCAACGCCACATTTAACAGTTGGTTTCTCTTTATTCATTAAAAGGGGGGGGGGGGGGGGGGGGGGGGGGAAGGAAAAAAAAGAAAAATTCTTCTTTCTGGTTTCCCTTTAGACAAAAAGTGACAAGTGGGTACATCAACTCAACATACACGTATTACAAGTCAATTTTAAGAGCGTGGTCTGGGCAGGTCAAGTCTCAAAGATCCTGTGTGGTGAACTCCAATATGATGACAGGAATCTATGTTCATTATAATTTGACTAAAAGAGCAAAGTAAAGAAGGAAGTGGCATCCATCCAGGGCCAGCCAAAGGATCAGGCAATGAAAAAGAGTGACATAAAATGTACGCACATGGTGGCAGAAGGGAGGAAGGAATTTGGAAAAATGATGTTGAAATGCAGTGCCATGCAAGAATTCATGGGTTTCCAGACAGGATGAGAAAGTTGCAGAAATGTGTGGCTTTTTATATTGGTTAATCAAAAAGAAGAGCTATAGTATTAAAAAGGATAGGGGTGGGGGGGAGGGAAGTGAGCTATTTAAGGGAAGAATCTTATGAAGTGGTAAGTGCTTTTAATAGGATAACAGGTTTTAATGTATACAGTAAGGTTATCCAGACCAAATAAAGGAGCTGAATATATAGACAAGCTGAGCAGTTCTTCACAAAAGCAATATCTAATGGCTCAAGCTGTCACCTAGAATAAAGGAAAAATCTGAGAAAAGAGTGGGACGGGAAAGGACAACAGAAGAGTTATGGTCATTCACCAATTATGTGTAACAGTAACTCCAGATGCTGCGCAAAGCTATGTGTACATAAGTTTTTTTCAGGCAAATGAAGTGATCTCCTAACTGGCCAGAAGGCATGTAGCAGTGGTTAGGTCAGCATGACATTAACATATTTATACAGCTTTGGCAAGGCTTGGGAACAAAAGCAGAGCTCTCGTCTGCTTGGAGCATGGACAGAGGGAGGTCAGAAAAGATTGATAGCTCTGAGTAGCTGAGACTTGGAAGCTTCTAGTGCATAGTAATGTTCTTATGGACCTCTAGAAACTGGAGACTGTAGTTCCGGATACAACTACTGCTATTGCATGCTCCCACTGCTGCAACAGGTTATGTCCACAGTAAATCTCTAATTCACAGCTCCTGTGTGGAGGGGAAAAAAACTATAAACAAACCTTTCTGTGCCTTCAGACCCAGGAATGCTCAGTTGCTGGCTGAACTACCACTTGTAACTGGCTTTAAGAAAACTGAAGAAGTACAGGGAGAAGAGGGTGACTCAGTACCTTGAGAATGGGATCCCAAGTCTGGAGAAGAGCCAGGAGAAGGAAACATTGACCCTGGAGTCACCCCTCCTTATGAATTTTGCAGTTTAGTGAAAGATGCACTGGCCAGGCAGGATTTGGCTAACTCTGACAGAATTAAATATACATGACTCCACTTCAGTGACAGGCTGTTTGTTGTCAGGCATATGTATCAACTATGACGTAGCTGTATTTGGAGATATTTTATCCATTTAGTAATGCATATTATTATATATATACATATTTCCCTTCTGATTACTTATTTTCAATACATTAGCAAAGATGTTTCCCAAAGGGCTGGAAAGGGGGCCTGGGAACCGGATAAGACCATTCTCCAGGCTTAAATTTTTAATATTAAAATGCATTGAGATTTGCTATACACTTGCTCAAGATGTATTGCCCCAAGCAAAACAGTGTTTTATAGATGGACATGAAATTTTGTTGCTTTCAGCTGAGGGTCACATTTGTTTTAGTGGCTTTGGGATGTGTAAAATATTGAATGACAAGTATAAAGCATTCTATCTTTGAAAAAAAATTTAGAATGGACGTCTTTTTTATAAGTATGCATATATGCTCAAACACACATACAGACACCCTTTTATGATTAAATAGATTTTGAAGAAACATAATTCAGGTAAAAAGAAATACTATACTGTTATTTTTATTATACAAGACTGCGTCTTAGATACTCTGGGTAAATCCAGCCACTTACTTTCCACTGACAAAGCACAATATTCTTAATCTAAATCATGCCAAGAGTAAACCTTAACTCTCCTGCTCTCCTGCAAAGAAGAAACATCTGTTTTAGCTGGAGCATAGCTGAAGTGAGTGTAAGAGGAAGTTACATTAGATCACTTCTGTCTTCCTAATTTTAAATGACACTGGTATTTGAACCATATTTCATTAAATATTCCTGAACACGTTCTGTCTCTACAACCCACTTTCATCAAGACATGCAGGGAAACTCATGTGAAAATCTTTCTCTTTGAATACATAATGTAAGTTTGCTAATCATGCATTAATCTCATGTATTGATTTTGCATTATTCCTAAGAGGGAAAGAAAAGTGATTCTAACAGTTCTGTTGGTTTGATAAATATTTTAGCTAAGGTTATGCTGTGATTACTGTAAAGCCAACTTAATTCACATTAAAAGCCCATTTCATCTCACGCAACTCTGTATAAAAAAAAATCTGTTTTAGTGATGTATCAGTACATTTGCTTCAGTATGAAAATTACTTCTTTGTAGTTTGTAGGAAATTCTTTTTCCAAACTTGAGTGACTAGGGTTTTTTTCAGTTATCGGCAGGAAAATAATGTTGAAAGGAGATGGTGGTAAAATAGTGAGAATTTAGCCAAGGTGAGCATCCTAACTGCAGACAGAGTTATTCTAAATGCTAAATTAACATTTACAAAATTTTACACCACTACTTAGGAAAAAATATAATTTCTCCTCCATGATAGGGAGCTAATCTATTGTATACATAAATAAGTCAAAGCAAATTCTCCTGTTTATGAGTTGTTGCCTTGAGCTGGGTTTAAGTAGATAAAGTGTGGTTACTAGAAAGGTATAAATGAAAGCATGCATCTGTAGGTGAGTTAGTTTCAGAACTAATTTGAAGCAAGAGTTAGAGCAAGTGCAGCTGCACTGTCTGACCTTTATCTAATGTTTCTGGCAAAGGCAGAATTTGGAAATTTTGTTCACTTGCCCCCTTTTCCTTGGTCATACTCATTGTTCTGGTGATCAGGTGGGATGATACTGGTTTTGCTACAGTAGCCCTACACTGCTTGAGGACATTGTCAGGCTAAGTTATCCAGCTTTAAAAGAGCACTGCATTACTGGTGTGAAAAAAAGAAGGAATGTCACAGGGTCAGAATGCTATCTGTGTGATTTGTTGTCAACTCTACAATAACAGGCTGTAGCTCTTGGCATTATACATTGAAGGGTACTTCCTCAAATGATGTAAATCAGTGACGATTTAGCAAAGGCAAGTGATCCATACTCATTTAGAACCTCTAAAAAGCTAGATGTCGATATGCAAAGTTAATATCAAGTTTCTTTTTTCCTAAAACATAGGCAAACATTTTCCAATTTAGATGAAGATTTTAGCTGTCTTAAATGTTGAGAAGCTGTAACTTGATGCTTTTCCCCAGATCTTCTGTTAAGTAGAACCTCTAGCTGAAACACATGTTGCAACCTTGATAACATTAGCATTGTTGTACATGCTATTAACTGAAGTATTCCCAGACCAAAGAAGATAAATACAACTTGAAAAATAGAGATATTTATTAAGTTTATGTGGTTATGTGTTCATTTATGGTTTTACTTCATTCAGTCTTGCCAATAATAGATACTTAACAGGAAAATACTGGTATTTAAGTAAAAGTGCATTGCCATTTCCTCTGGAATGCAGAGATTTCACAAGGCATGCTCCCATATCAGCATGCACTGGTTATGTAGGTAGGTATATTCGATAGCAGGCTCCTCCCTCAATCACCATAAACATATTTCAACTTAGCTACACATCTTTCTATCTGTTCTGTTAATAGTAAAGTGACAGTGGCTTGCTCTAAGGAAATATTTTCCCTTTAGAAGTAATGTATTACTTTATGAAGTCTATGTTAAAAACAAATAAGAAATCCTACCAAATCACTAAGACTACATAATGAGAGGTGAAATGGAATGAACTTTTCAGTCCTGTTTGGCCCTGTCATTCTAGAAATCTACATCTGATTAATCATTCACTAGCTGCAGAAGGGAGAAGTGCGGCAGAACTGTAATTTAGTAGGAGTGGTTTGTAATTAATTCATATTTATTTTTTATCTTGCTGTTTTTTTCTGCTTCAAATGGCAACAGAATAAAATGTTAGAAATATAAGTGGGTCTGAAGACAAGGGATGTTGCTTTCATTTAGGTTGAGGGCCTCTTTAAGATATCTTTTCATCCATCTTCTGCCTTAGAACTGATATAATTTCATTAGTGTCTTCTCTTTTGCAGAAGTTAGAGAAGGAGAGAGACCAGGATTTCTAAGCATTTTTCAGTGCACATTAAGTAAAATTTCCTTGATATCATCAGACAGCTAGAGCATTAGGAAACCCTGTTCAAAAGGGAAAAAAGGAACACATTTACAAAATTCAGGATCATATCAATGGCAAATGTTTTGGAATTCATTTCTATGTAAAGACATTTGGGGTGCTCATGCCTAGAGGCTTCCTTAAGTTAAGAGATAAAGAAGTCTTGGATACCTGCCCAGGCAGACTGTGCCAAAGTCATCTCTGGCAGTCCTTACAGTGGAGATTACAGTTAAATGTGAACTGAGTCACATTACTTTCTATTTTCCAGTTCTGACAGATGGAAACAGATACCAAAGAAGAGTCCAAATCTCTCCACATGTTGATCCATCTCACTCATCGTGCTCAATATACTGCATTCAAAGTGGAGAGCTATTCTACAGGTATCAATTTGGGAAAAATGTTATGCTAGAAAGGAAATAAAATCAAGTACACACAAGATACTGCCAGTGAGAACTGTGCTCTGGTCTTGATCTAGTGAAAGCAACAAGATGTAAATCTGCAGGTTTTTAACAAGACAACTTATTCAGACCAAGTTGAAGGAAAGTTAGATTAATACTATGGGTGCTTTGTTTGGACATGGCTGCTTTGTTGGGACATGGCCTTTGGTAGGTTTCTATAACAAAAAATCAAGTGTAACTGTCTCTATTGGGGGACTTGAAATGTAATGCTATTGTGGAGGCTTTGTTGCTTGCATGCTGCTTCTGCGCTTTTTACATGGGGACCATTACAGAAGCATGGTTTGGAAACCTGCATGCAGAATCAGATGCAGCCAGGGCTCCACTGCTGATGGGCACTACAGGATGAAGTAGGATGGAGCCTGAAATTCATGACACCTTCCAGTGTGTTGCTTGGATTCATGACACTGCTTTTTTAATTTCTTATTTCATTCTGACAATGAAGTTACTAGGGCTTGTCAGAGTCTAGAAGCTAAAGCAAGAAAAGTAGCATCAACACGACAAACATTTGTTTTCTGCAGGGGTTCTGTTAAAAAGCAACAGACAAATAAGAGGTCTCTCAAAATCTAGAAACCAGAAATAACTCACGTGTAGAAAAAAGAGGGTGAACATTAAAAACATGGGGTTTTTTTCATGTTGGTTTCTTAAGAAGATAAAGCTTATGTTTGATCATTATAATCTGCCTCCCTTCCCCTGTTACCTGTTTTAGTCACTGAGAAACAGATAGGTATCTCAGAGATACTGTGTTTGGACAAGTTTCATGAAAATCTGTCACAAAACATGGGGGAAATATTCAAGGGAAGATCCTGCCAAAGGAAAGGCAGAATCCTGAGTTCAGCATTACTTGTTCTTCAGCAATCCAGCAGCCAGGGTGCACACACAGGCTGGGTAGCCAGCACACCCACAGTTTGGCACCAGCTAAACCACCAGCCACCAGCATACGCTGCCCCTTTTGCAGCTGCTGGTTATTGTCAGGGAGAGAGACCTGGGGTTTCAGTGCAGGCTTTGGTGGGAGGCAATTAGAGACATCTCAGGGAATAATGATGGGCAGCATGGGACACAAATCTGTGAAAGTGAGGTTTTACTACCTCTGTTGTTGGAGTAACAACTTACTAAATGTGTATGCAAAAGCTGTAGAAGGAATTTTATGGCAACAATACCGAAGATGGCCATTCAAAAGTCTGCAGTATTTTCCCACTATGATGGGGTAAAAGGTTCTTTCTTCCACTCTGAAAGAATCACATTTCTCTCAATAATAGGATGCAAGAGATTAGAAAGGACTGTTTGAATTACTTAAAAGTAGAGTGCACTCTTTAAGAGCGTGTTATGTAAATGCAGTTAATTTCACTTTGAAACTCAAAAGGAAGGTAGAGGTATATTTGAATGTGAGGGTGGTGCTATTCATGATCTGAATTTTAATAACATTCCCTTGAAGCTCTCAGGAATTGTTTTCCATTAGGGATGAGAAATTCAGAAATAAGGGAGTGGCTGACAAATATTTTGTTCACAAACAATGCTCTCTAATAGTGGCAGTAGTAATCATATTAAGTGTTTCAAATCCAGAGACTCAAGAGAACTGTCTAGCACAAGAGAGCTTTTCAGACTGTGAATCAGGCAGAGAATGGAGCGACCAAGAAAGATTACCATCAGTATATCAAAAACGGAAAAACCTGGCTGGAGAGATTTGGGTTGTTTAATCAACTGGTATCAAATTTTCAAAAACAGTCTAAATGATAGGAATGGAGAGGAGAGAGGACACGCAGCTTGTAGTTGCTCTCCTCTAATCTGAATGCTGCACCAGTTGTGTGGATATGAACAGTACCACCAGAATATATTTATGCATAAGACTTCCATTGTGGCATAAACTGTGCTCAGAAGTGACAATGGAAATTAAGCTTTTAAAAAATGAAAACTGAAACTGAAAACCTCAGTTGGAGAATGATGGATTTTTATTTTGCCTGTTTGTTTTCATATATTTGGTTTGAAGAAATGAAGAATGAAAAATACATAATTTCACATCAGGACGGAATTTATACTTCAGGGGTTTTTAAGGTCAGCTCAGTTCTCTTAAATAAATTAGAAAAACAGTTTTAACTGTTCACCTTTTTAGGTATGTCTTTTCTTTGGTCTGAAAACTTAAAAAGTAAAAAAGTTGTCTTGAATTAGAAAAAAAAATCATTCCATTAAAAGAGTCAAAATAAAATATCTCAGATATTTTATCTCCTCTCTTATTTTCTTAACCAGAACTCAGTTATTTGGACTGCAATTCATGAGCATTTCAATTTCTGCCAAATTGCATTTTGTAACAGCTAATTCACTTAGGGATATTCAGACATTTTGGTATATCATAACACAGAGATGCCCTGTCAGATTAACCCATTACTTTTTGGTTATGATAATGTTTCTAAAATTTTGTCTACCCCTAACCAGATGTCTTGTGATTTATGTCTCTCCACAAGACTATATGCAATAGGAGATAAATGGTACGCTAATGTTCCATATGTGGCTAATATAAAAATAAATAATGCAGCTGAGGGAACAGAAAGTTATGCAGATTCTGTAATACATGTAGTTACTGAAGAAATGCACTGTTTAATGCAAAAAAATGTTTGAAAATTTAAATTATGAGACACTCATGTTGTACTGAAAAATTGTAACCAAGGGGACATAAAGATTTTTGGAATCATGCATAAAATACAAGGCTGGATATTTGCTGCCACCATTAGTTACAACAGAAGGAAATGATTCTTTACTAATAGATGTATACTGGTTTAACATGGTAAGGCTGGAGACGGAGCACAGTATACCGTGTGTTAGAGCCATTTTCTATACTAAAAAATACCAAGTATAATCTCAACACATCATTGTGGTTGAGTATAATAAAAAACCTTAAAAAAAAAGTAAAATTATTAAGAAAAAATTTTAAGAGAGGCTTTTTGCACTCTAAAATCTCTTAGAATTCATTTAGAAGAACAGTGAGAGAACACCATAATTTCTCCAGTAGAAGCAAAGAGCATGCACTGCACCAGTTGTGTGAGTGGTGATTACGGACAGATATAAGGCCACTGATCTTTCAGTTTGAAACAGATAATTACCCAAAGCTGGAAATTCCATACACATACTTTAAATCAGTAGGAATGGTAAAAGGTTTAAAATTGCCTTCTTATCGTGAACCAGTATTCAAAACAGATTGCAAAGTATTTTTTATGTAGTCAAGTCTGAAAGACAACAAAAACAAGGTAACTAGTGACCTTGTTGTACTCCAAGGAAAAAATGGGTCTGTTTTTATAAATGTTTGACAGCTGCTGTTCAGATCTTACAGTTAATCTTAATTTTGAGATTTAAAAAAACATGATTTTGAACAGATGCAGTAATACAGTTATAAGAGGAGTTAAGCTGACACAGTGTTGCAATCCACCAACATCAACAGTAAAAAGTGAAAATGTACTTTAACGTTCATACACCCACTGTGTAATTGATTAAGGTTTTAAGAGACTACCCATAAACTTAATTCTGAAGAACTTCAAACCTAAAGAATTTTTGCCTCGTTATAAGGAGTTATGCATGATTTAGTGACGAAGGTTGCTTTTTATACTGATTTTTTTATATTGTTTTGCTTAAGAGTTTCAAAATTGTTCACAAATGTTGACTTAAAACATAGAATTTGGGGGGGGGGGGGGTGTTAGTTAGTCTTTTCACATAGTTCAGACCATCCAAGACTAACTCATATGAAACACAAAATATAATTACATCGTGCAAGGTACACATACTAAATAATGAAAGAGATGAAAAAACATTAGTGCCATCCTCTTTATTTGAGAGAAAAGGAAAAAACAATGCTTTTCCTGAAGCCAATCATAGTGATCATGGTCCGAAAACAAGGAGGAAAGAGCAAAAGAGATCGTGAGTAGAAGACAGCATGAGTCAAGAAGTCCAGCTTTTCAAGTGAAGGAGACCCCATATCTCTTAAGAAAAAGCTTGAGAATTGTTACTATTTCATCAGACTGGCCACACATCTATACCATGTGCAGTATTGACTTAGCTCCATGTTCTGTGAGACAAGAGACTGTGTGTCTGAATCAGATCTTAGATCTGGAGGTACAGCTACTCTTCTCTGAGCTGCAAGACCTAGGTGCACATGCCCATATTGCTGAGACTTGATAGGGGAGTTGTAAGGAAAGAAAGCAGGAGGGAACAGGCCACAGCCTCACAGAATAGTTCTGGCAGCAATGTACAACCCACAGGTCACTGGCAGGCCAACCATGTTCTAAATCATTGAAAATAAGAATACTGACTACAGTAACTTCTCAACAGGTGAGCAGTATAGATGAAGGTCAACCAGCCAAAAATGACCCTCCAGCTATCTTTGGAAAAGTAGATATGAAAAGCAACTGTGAAGAGCAGGTAAAGGCCAATACTGACAAACCCAGATCTTCAAGTTTCTCCTAAGGTGCTCCCAAGTCTACATCAGTTCAACTCTGCCTTGATATTACTTCATTTCTATTGATTTTGCTCTTCACCAGTTATTGCATGCCATGTGTTAGGATATCAGGTCCAATCATGTGGAGCAATGCAATCATGTGTTCAGGTTTCAAAGAGCTGATATCCGTCTCTCTCTTGTTCATAGAATTGCATCATTTTTTATCATGACCAATTTTTGACAGTGCTTATGGATGTCTGTTTGCTGGTACTTTGCAGTAAAATAATTAAAACTTGTCCAGTACAAGGAGAGAGGCTGGACGATCTTCAGTATTCTGAGAATTTTTTTGCTGAGTTGCCTTACAGGAATCTAGCAAGTGGCTGAAAGGCTGCCCTTGACCTGGTTCATAGTTACATCCTGATACCTGTAAGAGTGATACCTGCTCCGAACACACTTTCTGAAGCAGACTTAATTATTTTGTGTTATATCAGGAAGCAGTCTAACTCCTGAGGAAAAAAACTCTCTGGCCAAAAAACTGAGAAAATCCACAAGGCAAGTAAAGCACCTGACATTGTTATCTAGTGCTTGCTTTTTCAATACCCAGTCCACTATAGAAGCCTGCACTGCTTCTCAGAAGTGGATTTAACTTTCTCCATTCTGCTGTAGGATGTTGTTTTCCAAGCATTTATGCAGTAGTTTAGTAAAGAGGAAGAAAATGCATGGCTACTCTTGCTGTTGATGAAGGGTATAGTGACAAACTGGCTTAATCAGAGGTTCATACACGTCTGAGACCAGATGTACGTTTCACCTTCACAGCTATCTCCCAGTGTCTTGGTCACTCCAACAAACAGCTCTGGCACTGCCTTTTGGCAAAGAGGAACTAAATCAGCATCATTCACCTTGGAACAGCAGCAAACACCTTGAATCTCAAGTGTTTTTTTTCTCTGAAATTCAGGGAGCAGGTCCCCTGGCAGTAGGACACAGAATGTGATCAATAACAGTATGCCATTCCTTGTCTGTGCTTTCAGCTGCGACACAGTTGGTGCAGTAAGCAGGGTGACCTTGCGATTTGTTCCTCATCCCACACTGCAGTCATGACACAGTATTGTGATAGTTCTCCTACACAGGCTTCTTCAAACCTAGGATATCTAAGGTTGCTGTTTCAGTTGATTTAGCAACTCACCGCTGCTGAAGAGGGTAATTCACATTCCTCCTTCTCATCTCTTGCTCCCAAGTACAAGCTTTGGAATCATAACTTCTGTGAGTGCTTGCCAGATTTATTTGTTAACCAATTTAACACATTAAATTCCAGAAAACAAACTAAACAAAACATTTTATTGGACTAAGACAGCACACAGACATGTACAGTGAGCACAAGGCGGAAGTTAGGTCCACACAGGTAGCAAGAAGATAGTAAAGTGAGAAAAGGGTGGGGAGAAAGGACAAGGGAAGGAAAGGACAGGAAAGGAGGAAAGGTGAAGAAATACTTTGCCCATTGAAATGGCAGGAGGTAATTTGAAACACCCAGCTGTCCCTTATCTAGGTGTGCAGGTCATAATCAAAGTTGATCTGAACTCCAGTATTGCCACTAGTCCTTTGGTAGGCAGCAGACCCAGAGACATGGGTTCAGCACAGCTGAACTAGTGCAGTAATGGGGCAGGTAGAACTCAGACAGAATCTCCACCTCCAGTGAAATCCAGTGTCTCAGAACAGTTCTCATCCTGGCTCAGGAGGAAAGTGTCACACAATTTTTTTCATGCATCTGGCAGAGACATGGCTTTTCCCCCTGAATGTCCTCACATAGGGTTGCTTGAATTGCTAGTGTAGCTGTCTATCACCTCTCTTCCACCCATGCAGAGTAGGACAACAGAGGCAGGACATAGATGGGACCATCATTCCAAACCAAGCGAAGGTCAGGAATGGCTGTACTAGAAATGCTGCTGTGTCAGGGAGCAATGAAGCAAGCAGTGTGGCGCAGATGAACCTCAAATCACTGGTTGTGCATGTTGAAAAAACGCAGCTGTATTTTCTGCTGTCTATACTTCCCTGCATGGAGATACGCTGGCATTTCCAAAGCCTTTTGGAAGCACAATGTGGAGTGGAAAGTCATGGTGGGGGGTCCACAGCGTGGCCTTGTGGAAGAGGTCTTATGGGACTCCATGGGTAGCCTCTGTGAGCCACAATGGCCTGGAGCCTGGTGGCAAGGCTGGATACTCCTGTGACATAATGCTTGGGAAGATCTCAAGAGTCTTCCCAGAGAAATAGATAGCTATTGAGCCTGTCAGCAAGGGCATCACAGGGAAAGACTGTGACTGGTCGCATATCCTCTGTGGATCCAGTGAGTTAAGCCATGTAGATCTTGCATTTTGTTCCAGATATCTTCCTCTAAATTTAGCTTTTCTGTTGTCCTTTAAACAGCAAATTCCATTGTACAAGAAATTTTAAAGAGTTCAACAACAACCTCATAAACATTATGTGGCATTAGAAATGGGCAGTATTACAGACAAAATACCTTGAAACTGAGAAATCAGGGAAGAAGGGGAAAGTAGACGGAGATTCTAAAGACTGTTGAAAAAGTCTGCGTTTCCAGAAACGTGTGAACAACTAGAAGACTGTGATTTCTTCAAGAAAGCAAGTGAAGCCATAAAGGAAAAAATTGTGTGTACATGTTAAATATATCTTCTGATCCCATTGAGGTTTACTTTCAGGTAGTACAAAAACAGAATAGTTACCAGACAATGCCACTTAAGTCAGGAGCAATTAACTCCCAGCAGTATGTGTTTTACAGGAAACAGTGAGAAGGCAAAGAAATTTTTGAAGGATATATTTGGCTACTGAGTTAAGTAGGCAACTGTAAATAGATTATTTCCATTAAATAACTACTTTAAGACCAGACCTTGGAAGACTTCACAGAGTCAAAAATGAGAAACTGACCACAAGTGAATTAAATTTACATTTGGAAGAACTGGAAGAACAGCTAAAAACAGCTAAGTCTAAAGACCAGGTGACAAGTTTGGGTGAGTGGATGGTGACAGCAAAGAAAGCATGGAGTGGGTCTTCAAGCTGCATACAGAGACATCATGCAATGAATTTTCAAAATAGAAGTAAAATGACATTGCAAAAAAGTGAAAATACTCACAGCACATAAACACAAGCTTTTGGACATGGCCAGCATCACTTGCAAGAAATAAATTCTTTTTAAAAAGCATTCCAACAATGATAAAAAGTACCTGTGGAGAAATAAAGCATAGACATTCTTAACAAAGAACATGACACCACTAATGTTCCACACAGAAATGAAATTGTCCAGAATAAAGAGGATTTCAGCAGAGAGGATTTCATCTACTGTAAAAAAAAAAGAAGAAATAACACAAATGAAGGGGACTTGTTTATGGGATCTGCTCAAGAGAAACCATGTCTGGTTTCTACATTACAGCTGGAATACTACATTAAACAGAAAAGAAACATGTTTAATATAAATTGGACATGGCTGCATAAGTGAATTTGAGATCTGAAAGTATAGCAAATGGTTTGAAGAGAAAAATCTAGTGACACAGAACGTAGACAGCAAATTTTATCTCTCATTCCGGAAAGGTAATTCCTAACAGGAGTATACATGAACTATATATAAAGATAAAAAAAAAAATCCTGACAGGTTAATTATTGGAATTATGTCATAAACAGGATATCTATATTGAAATGAAAACATAACAGATTGCAAGTTCCAGTGAAAGAATTGATACTGTAGAACAGTGAAACATGAAAATGGAACTGGAAAGAAAAAAACATATAAAAAGAAAACAGATGTGTAGAAGTGGCAAAGGAACATCCAATTCATAATAAGCATCAAAATGCTATGAAGAAAATTATAAGTGAAATAATATGGATACTTTTAATAATGTGGGTATTTAAAAATAAATAGATGACAGAAAGAAATATGCTACGACATATGAAACAAAAAAAGAATGTGTACAGGAGTCTGGTGACATGCATACAAATATACATAGATTATTTTCTTATGCCAGGAAAATGTGTATATTGTTTACTGAAATTATCCAGAAAGGGCACTATTAGAAATTATGACTGCAAAGTCTGAAATTAAACATGCAAAATTTATATTTACTAGACATTGGACAATGACAGTGGCAGACAATGAACAACAATGTCATTACCACAAGTTAAAAATTATATTAATGGAAACCAATGCTACAATTGTGAAAAAAGAAGTTACAATATCACTGACCAAATGAAGAGAAAGCATCCACATAAGTAATAAAAAATGAAGTCAGATGAATATTCAACCCTAATCCGAAACTGTATATAAAGCCAAAAGCCTCCAACTAACCTGCCAGAGCTATGCTAATCCACACTGTCAGTGCTGGGATGATAACCATCTGCTAAAGAACCCAGCACTAAATGCAGTGAAGAGTCATCCCGAGGCAACCTTCTTCACAGACACTGCACACATGTAAGGTGCCTTCTCAGATCATGCAGATCTCTTTCACCTGTACCAGTCAAGTAATAATGTACCAATATTCCCAAAGTTTAAAGGTCATGCCTCAGGTGACATCTGTAATTGACTTTAGACCATTAATCCAGCTTCTGCTCTCTCTGGCTCATGGGACACAGTCCTGGACAGCCATACACACTCACATCCAGAATAGCCAGCATTTAATTCAGAGAACAAAAGGTTTCTCCTTCACACATGTTGCAAGAAATACATGAGCGATGTACCCACTGTTTATCATCAACCCTTCCATTCCTGACTAAATTTATGGTGGAGCCAGGAAAAAAAAAACATCTACAAGGTCACTTGGGTGATGCAGAAACTGTATGTTTGAGACTACACAGACTTAGGTCATCTCACTGAGTAGAAGCAGCTTTAGTGTTTTGTTAGATGATTGCTGCCTGTCAGTGCTTAGGTGTAAGATATCCATTCTCATCATCTGGAGTGACTGGCTTCACCAGCAGCAGATAATGGGGCATTTCCTTGCAGAGGTTCTGGAGGCAAGCTGAATGGATTAGGATTTACATCCTTCCTGGCAGGACATACCCAATACAGGTATGGGAAAACACTCCTGTGACTCAGTCCCTCATTTATCAGTCCCACATTCTTCCTCCACATCTATTCGGTGGCTGTTTGCAGCAGCAAGAAATACTCAGACAACACAGGTCACAGAGGCAGCAGTATTTACATGATACAAACTTTGCCTTCCCCTTCAATGCCTAGGATGGCCTAGTGTTTGGAGAAAGTCAGGTCATGAATGACAGTTTACTGAAGCTGAATCTAGATGAAGTAGAGATAATGTTGATGGCCAGGGGAAAATCACTTTGAGAACTGGTGTTTGTCACACAGTTTCCTTTGGCTGAATGTCTGTGTGTGTGTGTGTATATGTATATATATATAATATAATATATTCTTCCTCAGATCATTTTGTAACTTTGTCCATGCTGAGTTCCATGTTACCATAACTCTGTCGTAGTTCTTAAAAAAACATTATGTACCTGTACATAACATTTTTTATAGTCAGCAGAGCAGTTCCTATAGCAGTATGGACCAGCATAAATGCCATCTTTCATCGCTGATGCAAGGTGAGTTTCTCTTAAATTATATTGGACATGACAAGTACCAAGGCATAGATATCTTTCCAAAACAAACTGAAACGAATAAAAATCTAGTCAAAAGAAAACGTTATATACCATGTGCCACAGGAGGAACAAACGAGACATGATGGATGTTAGTCATATGCTAGAAAGTTCTCAGTATAACAACAGCAACTGAATAGAATCTGACACTTGAAATCCACTGAAAACTGCAAAATGCTTTTGGCTTCATGTAAATGAAATACCTTCTTTCTGCTTCCAGTCCAGCCCTTCAATAGAAGAAATGATGGAAATCGTTACTTATATTGCAATACAGTAAAGAATCAGGCCCTTAACCCTACTGCTCAAAACGGTAGGTATTCATATTTTCTGCACATATCTCAAGACTGTGAAAAGACAAGGTTTTATTTCTTTCTCTGCATACATAAAAATGGATTTTATTTCTATATGACTTAATAAACTTGTGTATAAAAAGTTTATATGCCTTTTTATTGCTTAATGTTTTACTTTCCAGATTATTTGGCCAGTGGTTAATAGCAGACTTATATACAGAGCTACTAAATGAGCTGTTTAGTAAGGTTTAAGAAGTTTATTAGTCTCCTCAGTATTAAAACTTTTGCTTAAATTTCAAGGTATGATGACTTCCAACATTTAAGTAACAAGTAAGGTGTCCAGTCTTTCTAGACAAGCAATGTGGTAGCTCTGTAATCCACTGAAACACATATATCATTGCTAGGCAAACAATATTGAAAAGAAAAAGTAGCAAATAAGCTTTTTGCATGCGGAAGTTAATATTTAATAGCGTTAAGTTATCTTTGCTAAAAGAAAATTAACAACCAACATAGAAAAATGTAGTAAGAATTTCCTGATGTATACAATTGTATAATATTCACCTTATTCTTTTTATCTTACACAGAACAGTAGCTAACCATATCTTAGCCTTGGCATATATTATTTCTATTAATGTAATTTTAAAAATGTAATAAAAATAGCTATAATGTTTCACTCTCTCTTTTTCATGTATTCCCTACAATGCACCACTGGTGGGCAGCAGCCAAGTGCAATGTGGGTGACAGGGACTGCAAGATCAAAATGAAACTTTACCAATCAGTACAAAAACTTACATAAAACAGAGAGATCACATTGTAGGGTAAGGGAGTTCCTGCTCTCACATGTTCTGCTTCAAAAATTCTTCGTACTACTGTCTAAATGCCAGGCTGGCCACTGAAGTAATTCAGAAATTAATATCACAAACATCAGGAAAAGACACTGAAGCAATAAAATTTAGAGTAAAGTAGCAATTATTTTAGTCACTTCAGATGGCACATTGCTTTCCATTTTTAAAGGTATATTCACAAAAAAGTAGGTCCCATGCGTTGACACCAAATTATTGCAACAGTGGTCTGAACTTGCTGTCAAGTCTTAAAAAATTTAGATGTGCAGGAGAAATCAGAAAAGGAAAAGTATTTTAAAGTTGTATGAATTCAAGGAAAAATGGTAAGAGGAAAAATGCACTGGCATACCAGGCATTGCTCTCAAAAAAGGTGAGGAAAACTCATTTTGCCACTGATGTATGACATCAGAGAGCATTCGTCCTGCATATTTAAATTGAAATCTCCCTGGAACCCTGAGAGCTTTTACTTGCTCAGCACAGAGGGATCCTGTACTTGAAAGGGACTGAAAGGCACCACAGAAATGTCCAAAACTGACAGTAGAAACTACATTATCTACCTCATATTATAATTTTTACTTATTACTATAAGTAATTATTTTTAACTCATAGTTACTCTTTTTATTTTTGCTACTTATTTGGGTAGAATTGTACTTGGAGGGAAAGAAGCTTTATTCCTTTCATCCTCTTGCATTCTTGCTCTTCAGTTTAGTCACTGAAGCTGATGTTCACATGTTATATTTGCCAGCTTCTCCTACTACAGCCGATTTTAGCAAACAATTAAAGCCTTGAACCACATGCAGCAGAGTGTAACAGAGACATCATGCACCATATGACTGTCTTTTAAATCTGAGTAACTCTTGATGTGGATATGCTGACTCTGACCATTTTTTCTTTAAAAGAATAAAAATCCATCTCTACGATCTACCAGTATCATTTGGATGTTAGGAAAAATTTCTTCACCAAAAGGGTTGTCAAGCATTGGAAGAGGCTGCCCAGGGAAGTGGTTGAGGCACCCTCCCTGGAGGTAGCTGAAAGACATGTAGATGTGACACTTAGGGACATGGTTTAGTGGTGGACTCAGCTGTGCTAGGTTATTGGTTGGACTCCATGATCTTAAAGGTCTTTCCCAACCTAAATGATTTGATGGTTCTATGATTCTATGATTAGCAATGTTTTTAAAACATATTCATTTCTCAAAGTTAAACAAAAGTCTGTTATAACTGTGTGATAACAGTCCCTTCTGCAGCTATCTTGTTATGCAGTTATCTTTCACTCTCGATGGTCTGTCCTTAGATCACATGCAAAGGGGATTGTCCTCTCTACCTCAATTTACACATAAAGCTATTCCTGATGTCCTTCTCCCCTCTTGCAGTGGCTGTGAATGGAATTTCCTCCTTTTGTCTTACACATGTGAAGGTACATTCTCAAGTCTCAGTAAGCTTGCTTGGAGCAGTCCAAGACTTATGAAGGCTTTCTGCTTAAGGATTGGGTTGCGTTGATTGACATTAGTATCTGCAAGTTACTGTTAGCTTCAGCTGATGCTTTTTCTCTGTGTCTCTGGACAAGGGAGAATTAACATAACACCTTCTTTCACTGTCTGGGTATTCAATAGTATCTCTGTCTTCTGATCTCATGAAGCTTAGAGGAAGTTAGTCACATTTGGTTAAAATCAGCAGAAGAATTCAAAATTTGTGGAGATAGAGGGGAGATAAATAGGCAGACAGACACATATCAAATCACCTAGGAAACTCATAAAGCTTGAAAACATGCGTGTACCAAGAAAATTTCATAGTGCAGTGATGAATGCTTCCATTGTGGAAACTGAAGACTGGGAAGGTCCTGCTAAATGCACTTTCTGGAGACTATTCCTTCTTGGCTCTCTCTCTGGTTCCCACAAAGCTAGATCCAATTACAGGTCTAGTTCTTGCACTCATACAGGAAGGTTTTCTGGTTTTTAAGAGCAGTTGAAAGAATCCGAACCATCTCTCATTCCACTGGGAAATCTCCTGGCCGTGTAGTACTTTAAAAATCATAGGAGAGTATACAGTGAGCAAACCTCTGAAGCTATGTGCTAGATCTGGAGATTACAGTGCAGAAAGATTCTTTTTCTTCTGCCACATCTGCTCTATGTTCTGATGCTTCTGATGTTCCCGGTACAACACACTGCTGCCTTTTTGATAGCAGCATTAGCCTCAGCATGTTGAGTGACTGTGCCAAACTGCCAACATTTTCCTGCAGTGCACAAGTGAGAAAAATTTCAGCACCTGCCTCCGCCAAAAACTGCAAGTAAGATTTCATGGGGAAAAGGGTTTTCTTAGCCCTTGAAGGATTTCTGCTAAATCTAGTATCAATCCTCCTGTGAAAATAATGGAGGGATGAAAACTGCTTGAGGAAAAAGAAAAGCCAGGGCATCGTTTCAAGAAAAAAGACAGGAAATCTAAAGTAGAAGCGTTATTGCTATTCTCTCCCATAAACAGGAATTTAAGAAGACCACATGTTTGAAGCAGACATACATGAATACTTTTTGGGGGAGCAGTATAATTTATAAACTTTCCCACCACCTGCTCCCCATTTTTAGCTCATAACACACATGCCTGTTATTCAGGTTCTTCTTCCAGACATGGAATTATTAGATCTCTTATACGACCAGGGAGCTTTGGCCCAGTTGTATTTGCCTCTTCTGGGTTCTTCAAGATGGGGCATTTCTATTTCACTTTTTACAAAGGTCACTTTTTACAGCTGAAATGAGTATGTGTTCCTTTGTTCCCCCTATTTATCTTAATAACAGTGTGGGTTATGGCCTGCTTATTCCTAATGGACAGCTATACCTCTTTAACCCTCCATATTAGCATTTTCTTGTCTGGTATAAGTTATGTCAGACTGGTCTGACACTGGGAATGGCTTTCAGATACAGATAAAGAAAGAAACAAAACAAAAAAAAAATTACAAAAAAAAACAACAATCCAAACACACAAAAAAACCACCTAAACTTGAATACATACACAAAATAAGGCCTATTATAAAACAAACAAACAAAAACAAACCACAAAAAAAAAAACCAAAAAAAACCAAAAAAAAAACAAACAAAAAAAACCCACACAGAGGAAAATAACCACCCAAGCCATAGCCATTTCTTCTGACTAGAAGCTTCCACACTTCCAGGTTTTGTCTGTGCCCATAGCTGACACACCACAGGATCAAAACACTGAGGACACCTCAGCAGACTCAGAGTGCCTGAGTTTCTCCAGGAAACAAAATGTGCCCACCCAAGGCTAACAGTTCACAGTGGCATGGCCTGTGGGCTCACACCATCCTCTCCACATCATCTCAGTAGATGCTTTTTGCCTACACTGGGGCACAAGGAGGGACCTGCTGACTCATGTGCATAGGACCAAACACTAAACAAAGCTGAAAGAAGTTCATTAAAGAGGGAGTTATAGCTCTGCCAGATGTGCTACCCTAGCTCATCCCTGCTGTATATCTGAGATGTTCTTTCTTGAGTTTATAATCAATGTAATTCCTGTATTAAGGGATTTGATGTCTGCTTAGCAATTTCACAAGTTTTTGCTACTGAAACTCTTGATTATATCCACTACAAATAAACTACTGGAATTTCACATTAATTTTTTGCCTTGTGTCAGCATTAGGTATAATAGATGCATTAAATGTGATTTCCCACAAACAAGGATAAAAATTACAATAGTTAATGTTGAACTATAGTGAGCCAAAAGTTAATCATGAGCGACTCTGCCAAAACTGAGAGAGTATGTGAGTTATTACTACTCAGTAACAGCGATTTCTTTTGTTAAGAAATCCCTTTTACTTAAATAGAATGGTTAAAATAATCTCCATATTGCAAGGATAAATTCATACTGCAATTACTAATTCTCCATTAAAATAAATCTGTACCCTTCACTTTGCATGGAAAAAGACAGCTACCTCCATTTTGTTACTACAAAACACAGGTAAACTACATCTGAAATAGTTACAATGGGTGAAGTTTCCTCTTTTATACACCATAACATAATATCTACCATTTAGGTTTTCACAGACTTTTGTAGTATGGGAGCCAAATTAAAGCAAATAACATGATTTAATCCTTTGGCTGTGTAGAAAGAAATATGTTAATAAAATGCTTACCACCATAGACTTATATATTAAAATGTATATAAAATAATATTTTTAAACCCCTACAGGAGTAATAATAGTTTATAGTTGTACAGTGGTATGGTATTCTTCATTCTAAAGATATCAAAACCACCATTACAATCAGCATGTGAAAAGCGATGAAATGAAACTACTTGTAGGTTTCAGGATGCTACTTCAGCATATACAGCAGTATTTACAATACACTTGCAATGACAAGAACAGAAAGAATGAAAGGAAAGGTTTGAGAAAAAAAAGCAGCAAGTGGGGACAAAAATACTTAGTGAAGATAAATGTAGAGATGTAATTAAGAAAAGTTAATGACTAAGTGGCTACCTTCCTCATATCCCCCTAAAAAAAGAAAACCCAAGAATTTGATAAGAACAAGAAATTAAAGAGTAATAATAGTTTCATGCAAAACTTTGGATTAAAATGAGTCATTTTCACACTTAGCAATGTATATATACATACACAGATATATATATATATACAACCCCAACAAATTTTCACTGTAAACAGACAAGACAAATGTTGGATGCAATTGATACAAGTGGAATTTAAAACACGATGGTCTCTAGTTGCAGTTTTGCAAAAGCTGGATATAAAGGAGTTATGCTATTCACAGCAAAAGAAGGAATGCTGTACAAATCTGTATTTGCTGCTGTCTCCATAGATCACAAGGCTGCTATCCAGATAGACTTCTTGGGTGTCAGGAACCAGCATCCTTTATGCAGCACAGATCAATGACCCATCTAGGCTTGGGCGGACCTCTGACCTTGTTTCTGGAGTGCAGTATTCTTTATTTACTGCTTATGATCATCTGAGCTATCTAATGCTACTTCTGCTCCTGGACTGAAATCCCTCACAAACTTAATAAGAGATGCAATGATCCATGGTACAAATGCTTCTAAAATGTGATGTCAATTAATTTGAGCTATTAGCTTCAAGTATTAGAAATCACAGCTCCATATATGCAATAATACACAAAATTGTATTTTTACTAAATAGGAGCATGGCATATAGCAGATATCCTGTGAGGCAGATGTAAGTAGGTTCCATTAATTGTTTTAATATAATTAAGAAGAACATTTAAAATAAAACTATGATGCTTTAGGACCTTGAGTTACCTTCTTTGAGTCTTTACTATTAGACTTTGAGTCTAATATTACTGTTTCAAGTATCTTGGTATGATTAAAATGGCAACATTGTTACAATTGTAAAACTACCTGTGCTGAAAGTACAGAAAAGGAAGAGAACAGATCGTGTTATGAAGGGCTCATATTATGTGTGGTGCTCAGCCTGGTGCCATTTGTGGATGATGCTCAGAAGAATGTCAGCACCTGTTTCATCTCCTGATCCCTAGGAAAAAGCTAGAGGAAGGAAAAGCCACAGGGAATACTTTGCAGAGCTCACTGGTGTATTTATGCATGTACAATTTTTCCCCAGATCAGCATTTTGCAAGTGACATTCAGACTCAGAAAGCAGTCATTACTGAATCATTTTTTATCACTTTTCTTTACAGTAAGCTTGGAAATGGTCTCCTTTGCAAATTTCACAGGGCTCTGAGCCCGGAGACCTTAAGCATCTGTGTGCTTTACCCATATACTGGACCGTAGTTGTTGTGTGGGAGCAGGCCTCAGGAGCCTGGCAAAGCACATACCATCATATTTCTAACATCAGTAACTAGTGACATCTCAAATAGCTGGAGTTTAGTTTGTGGGCAAAAGCTGGGATGATACCACTGCTTTCATCATTTCACCTCAGACTCCAGACCTCATGAGCATATGGCCTGGAGAACAGCTTTGGCTTTCTCTCCCAGAGTAGCTCTATGAGTCGGGAGTGCTTTTCATATAGAAGAGAGAGATAAACTGCATAAAAAAAAATCAAAAAACAAAAAAAAAAACCCAAACTTTTTCCTCTTCCTTGTTTTTGGGTTTTCTGTTGTTGATGTTTTTGATGGGGGTGGGGGGGTGGGGTGTTAAATGGAAAAAAAGGTGAGGTAAAGTACTCACATACTTACCTAGCTCACTGGGTTATGTTTTGCATCAGCATTTTGCTGTGGCTGCAAGATCAAGATTAAGAAATTGTGCATGTAGCTAAATTTGGCACCACCTGATAAAATCCCACTTAGCTGTGAATGTATGTTTTTTCTATTCCGTTTGGTCAATAAATGCCAGCTGTATAGAGCACAGTGGACCAAACTGCGATTATGACATCATGAGTACAAAATATAGAAATACTAACTTCTGTACCTCCATTTAGGTAAAGTGCATTTTCTAACAAATTAACTTGGATATAAATAATTTCTTCAGGTAAAATAAACTGAAATTTTCTCACATTTAATGCAAATATTCTGTAATGACGTACAATTTAATAGTAAGCCACTTCCACCCGAATCATCCTCTTCTCTCTAAAGATGCCATTTTTAACTCACTTAACACCTAATTAAATAATATGGCCTAGCCTGACAAAAGACTAATGCAAAGAATATTTTGCAAGAGATCTCTTATGGTAATGAGATCTGGAAGTGAATAATTTAGAGACATACATAAACATTTCCAGCTTATCACAAACTATCATGCTACTGTATACAGATTAAGAAAATTATAGCAAATTTGCATTACAAATGCAATCCTGTATATCGTAGCTGTTACCGTTGAGTTTTTCTGGGGTGTGAAAGAAGAGATACTACAACCTTTTTCTTGCCAGTATCTGGCTAGACATTTATCTATACTCCTACTAACACATTTGTTACACTATATTAAACCAAATCAGTGAAATATCTGAACTGGAATAATTCAACTTCCTCATCAAGCCAGATTTCCATGTTAATACAGAAAGAAACGATATATTTGCCTTTTTTCAGAGATTACGTTTTGTTTGCATATTATGAATTTATTTTGTACATGGATAACAATGATGCAAAAAATCTTGTACAGTCTGATGAATCACAAAGTTAAAAATGCTGTTGCAACACTGAATGCTGTGTACTTTTTACATCTAGTACTATTATTTTCCAAGCTGCATACAAAGGAAACACCTCATCTTGGGAATTAACTTATTCTCTAGTTTCCATCTCAGCTAGAGCCTTATGTGTCGTAATTATCTAAGGCTCACACACGTTAGGTGCAGATCTGCTGAACAAAAGAATCTGTGCTGAAGACACGACCTACACGCTGTGTCCTACATACATTTTGTGGTCATTTCTTTAGATAAGGTCTATGACTGCTGAATGACTCATTGAGTATTAGTGGTTGCAGCTCCTGAGATACACTCCTGGAGGACCTTCTGGCTTAGTTTTATCCAATATCTAGAGTCCATGTGTTTTGAGATATGTGTCAAAGCATGGTAAGTTATTATGATGTTAAGATTCACTTCAGATCTACAGTAAAAGTTTAGTTTGATATAACTTAAGTCATAAAAAGCCTTAAGGAACAGTAAAGATGAGTGTAAAACACCTATCCATAAAAAGATGTGTATCCTTTTCTCATTTTATCACAAGTAAGATATTTTTGTGGGAAATCAAGAATACAAATAAATATATTATATATTATATATATAATTCAAATACTTGTAATGATCACATGATTGGCTATTTGTTACTGACCTGAGGTCTGTGTTCTTCAAAAGTAATATTTAAATAAATATTTGCTCCTTAGAAAGAAAAATTGAGTTAATCTGAAGACATTTCATTAAGTATTCTAAGCTTAACAATACATATATTTACTCCTAAAAAATCACCAGATGTTAGGAAAATTCAGCCAGCTGAATCCTTACCGTATGCCTGCTCAGTACTGCTAGAAGTCTTCATTAAGGAAAAAATATACTGATAAGAGTTGTTAACTGAGTATTTAAACCTGGCAGTGATGACCTGTTAAACTGTAGCTTATATATGCATCTGTTAAGCAAAGTAATTCTTACACTTCACCTATGATCTATGCTGAAGAATTAATGTATAAAAAATCACAAATTCTCCTGTCTATTATGTTTGTGTGCATGTTTCCCCTCCCTGAGGAGCACAATGTCTCAAACTAGGCTTCTATAATGACTTTTCTTGCATCCTGTGCTAACAGGGAAACACTTAGCAATGTGACAAGGAAAATATTGCTAAAAGCACCTAGCAGCCTAGTAAATGAGGAATACCATTCTGAAGATCTTAAGATGTCATGATGTTTTCAGAATCACTACCACTGCTCTGTTTCTGCTGATAGCTACAGAAACTTCCACGGGGAGAGGCCTCTGTAAGTCCCCAGCACTGCCTTCCACTCAAAATGTGATGAACAACCAACAGAGCAGATCAGCCATAGCTTTGTATAGCTATGTCTTGCAAACTTCTTAGGAGGGAACCTCTACAGTTGCTCAGGATGCCCTGTCCCAGTGCTACGCTAGTCTCCCAGTGTCTAAAGACAGTAATTTTTTCTGTGCCCACCCTCCACACCATCCCAATAACATCCTGTGGATGATGTGATGGCATCTTTGTCAGTGCTTGGCAAGGCTTGCTCTGACTGCTTTCGCCTATCCATACAGTATCTTCAGCTGTATTGATTACACCTTAGTCCTTCACCTCCCTGCCTTTATCATTTCTGGCACTGCATTGCCTATTGCATTGTTGCTTCTCTAAAGTTAGTGCTCTGTCTCTTACCTGAAAGGTGGTGAGGGAAACTCATTTAATTTCCACCACCTTTTATTAGAATATGAGCTTTTATGCAGTTGGATCTACTACTGCAATTACTGAATCGTGGCCAGGGTTCTGGTGTTACCAGAAACTGTAACCAGGAAAACTCTCCAAATCAAATGGTAATGTAAGAAGCCAACATTGGTTTATTGAAGCACTGGGTGCATGGGGGATCTTTCCTCCTAACATGCACAACAAGTTACTCAAGGGTACACATTATATACAGTAGAGTACTTGCATATTCATAGTACATTACAAATTCATTTTCATTCACATACAGGATTAGTTACAAGTTTCTTCCTTCTAGTGTAAATTAATGCGTATCTTCAGTTAGCACTACTGAAGTTTTTTTACAAACTTCGCATGCTCCCGAAGTGGGTGTTTGCCCTTTTAAGGGGGGTGGGCTATTTGAGTTGGAGGTCATGATCTCCCATTACCACAATTACCTTTGTCCTACTTTCAACCAAGTTTCTGTGGGTTGCAACAGCTTGTCACATCTTGTGACCAGAACTTTCTCATTTGGAGGCTTCTTGCATAATTTACATAACAGTGTTCTTATAATGTTCTGTTCTGTTTCCCAAGGTTGACTTCTTTGATTAGATGTCCTTTCATTCATCAGTTTTGCCGACTTGAGAGGGTGGGTCAGCTTGACCTAAACTTTGTGCACATACTTGTTTAACATATAGTTAATTTGGGAGTTTAGGCAACACTGGGAGCACGCTTTAGAGACTTTAAGTAATTGAGTACTGCCACAGATTGAGAAGGGCTCCTCAGACAATTAATTACCTTTACTATAAAAAAAAAGGACTTCTAATTCTAACTTCAATTTGTCTAGTTTCAGCTTCTAATGACTATGACTTGTTACACATTTTTCACACAGAATTGAAACAGAAAGAACTGAAAATCTTTCCTGTATACATGTCCCAAGGTTACTTCCCATCTCCATCTTTGGAAGAACACAATAGACTGAGATTTCAGGTCTTGAGTCATTCTCCTTCATGTATAAGGGCTGTCCCTTGCAAGGCAACTGCATATTCTAACATTCCTCTCACTATCCTTGTTGAAAGCAAAAAGTTAGTGGTAGCCAACATTCCTATGGCTAGTCTCAACACCCAAAAGGCATTAGAATAATCAAAAGTCTTTGTAAAGACTTTACAAAAAGGTTTATAAAATACATTCCTGCTAGAAAAACAAAGGTGTCTCCTCCTTTCTCCAGCAGTACAGGCACGTTTTCCGTGAAGTGACTGGCAGAGGGATTTAAGCAGAGCTATCCAAGTGTTGGTTTCTGGCCTGAATGGTGTACTAGTAAGTTTTGGAAGAGTCTTAAGAGCTTGGCTACAGAAGGCTTAGGAATCACAGGGGCCTTTTGGCTTTACATCTATGAATTACAAAAGTACATAAAATCAACTGTGAAAGACATTCCATTTCTGTGATATAAATGAAATAGCAAGAAGGAAAATAATAAAACTTCTTCCTTTCCCACAAAAACTATAAGGCTTGATGCCAAAAGGCTATAAGGATTTTATTGCTTAAATACTAAATGGCTGCAGGGAGTCTGCAACATGTTTATTTTGATGCAAAGCCAACAACGTTTTTTCTGAAAAACTAGGAGAAACTCATCTTTCTCCTGTTGAAGCAGTTAACTATCCTCTGCCTAGAATGGTCATTAAATGGTAATTAACACAAGGTCATGAGAAAGCAGAAGAGCAGAGCCCTGTGGGCTTCCGTATCACACCAATGAGAACAATCCAGTCTCTTCCCTAAACCAAGCAGCCTCATCCCTAAATGTCACTTAGGCTTGATTTGTTCCAACACATGAATGAGGTTTGTGGATTTGATCCTGACTGCATCCTTGCTAACGTGTTTGCAGTCTCAAGAAAATGTTTGCATTTACATCCTTAACATCAAAGTACGAGGTTTATAAACAATTTTTAAAATGGAAACTTAAACATCATCCAAGATTCTGGAGGTAGTG
Organism: Falco naumanni; assembly: GCF_017639655.2. Classification (NCBI taxonomy): domain Eukaryota; kingdom Metazoa; phylum Chordata; class Aves; order Falconiformes; family Falconidae; genus Falco; species Falco naumanni. The sequence continues at coordinate 47,654,444 of NC_054056.1, forward strand.
TCTTAGGTATAAGTTTTTGCCTTCACCTAGCCAAACTCCAGAGTAAACCCAAAAACTTCCATAAAGAATGATGCCAATCAAGCAGATACCGCTGGCATTTTGTCAAGGTTGTCTGGTCATATTTTAAGCAGCCATACAGTCTCGCCCACAAAACCTGTTCTGTATGTCAGGTCACTTCAGCTTTTCAAGCAGCTGCACCTCAGCTTGTAGATGGAATTTGGCACAGTGCCCTTACCTATTTTCTTTCAATAAAAATCCCACAGGGAGGAAAACCTGATCCAGGAGAAAACAGGCATAGAGGGACCTATTACTGATGCACTTTTCTGAATAGAATTCCGCAGGCTGGCAACATTCAAATTTAAGCAAACACCCTTTCAAGTCAGGTTGTGTTTGACTGCTTCTGGCTTTGAATGCCAGTCACAATCCACCTTTAGCTCCTGTTTGTGCAGGGAATGTCTTTTAGCCCACAAGATACTCATCAAAGTAAGTGACCTGGAGATCTCTACACTCTGAAGTGGTTCTACTGGTTGAAACTTAAAGCCACTGTCTGGTCATACTGTTGTTTCTGAAAAAGCTAAGCAGTCATTTATCTGTCCTAAACTGCTCCTGCCATGAAAGACCAAGTCTTTGAAGTCATAGCTCAGGCATTTCCACTATCCTGTGTTGTTATCTATATATCTATACATCTTTATCCCGGGTTACAGTAACAGGACTATAGCCAGAAGGCCAAGGCCCATGTTTCCTCTTCACTCAGCAATTATTTGTACCATCTAGAATACTCTAGTCCAGTTTTGGGCTCAGAAAATAAAAATGTTGATCAAATGAAACAGGTACAACATGAGGACCAGCAAGACGATCAGAAGTTGGAGCACTTGCCCTTTAAGGAGAGGGTGAGGCAAGAGACTTTCTTTAGTTGAGGGAAGCGACAGCTTTGAGAAGACTCAATACCAGCTTGAGCTCCAGCACCTAAGAGGAGATTTTTGAGGAGATAAAGCCAGACTCTTCTCAGCAGTGCATGGTGGGAGGATGAGAGCCAAAGTCATGAGCTGTGAGAGGTTCAGTCAAGTAAAAGCTGTACAAGTCTAATCCTTGAGCATTTCAAGGTTTTCAAGACCAGATAAAGCTCTGAGCAGCTACGTCTGACCTCATAGCTGAACCTGCTTTGAGCAGTAGATTGGAGTAGAGCCCTTCAGAGGTCTCTTCCTACCTGCATTATCCTATGGGTCCACATCCTGTGTTGTGATTCAGCTGTATCTTTCACAGCTTCATCTTAATACCTCTTATCTGGACATAAATGGAATAATTACATGTGACACTGTAGTCTGATCCATAATTGTTACAGCTACTTGTTCACAAAGGGTTTCTTCATCAGACTAAATTTAGTTTCTGGGGAAAAAAAAATCCAGTGGTTAAAGATGTAAGATGCTATATTCTGTTTAATATTCAGACTTAATTCCAGCTTTGACCAACTTTTCTATTACCAGACATAACTGAATTCCTGTTTTACATGTCAAGAGTTGCACAGAAAACTCAAACATCACCACAGATGGTGGATATCTTTCTGTGACCATTTGTAATTTGATAGTTTGTGGGTCACTCCACAATAAATGGGCATCTGGAATGGCCATTAAGGTTTGTCAAAATTATTGCACATCTTCAAATGGTGGTGGGGATGGGTGGGTTAGTTCTTGGCATCAGTAATAAGATCCATCCATAATTAGCAGACTGTAACAGTACCCAAGCTGCACCAAACCAAGAGCAAGGATATTCTACAGTGCCAAAAGAAAACAAGCTTGCTGAGGATCTGCTCTCAGAGGAGGAAGCCCTGAATCAGGCAGGCAGGATGTGAAGGAAACTGAGTAGCTTTAGCAGAATAAAAAACATCTTTTCACAGGTAATATCTGGCTAAGAGACGTGACAGAGAAAGTAGGAATATATGGTCAGTTTTCAACATGGAGACAAGTGATCTGTTTAGTTCAAAAGGGTCAGTACTGGGACTAAGCTGATCAGTCCGTTCAGATTTGACCTAGAACAGAGGGTAAGCCCTGAAGTGACTGGTGGTTTGCTGGTGCCTGCTGTCTCACGGGAAGCAGGTGACAGTAGCCCTTCTCCCCCTCCTGGCCACTGCCAGAAGACAAGATTCTGGCACCAATGCTCCGGTCTTATCCAATCAGGCTCTTTTGAAATATCACATAAATGTACAAACCATAGGAGACAAAAACAATCTTAAACTCATGCAGACCCAGACTAGAAGAGCAATAAAATGGAAAAGATGGTCAGGTGGGCATGCTTCTGCACAGTAGTATTTTAATACATGCTTCTTCACACTATCAGGCAACCTTTCTATATCAGCTACGCAAAATGGCTTCTGTTGGCAGTAAGTACAAAATAATAGAATCCCAGAACACAACAACCATTGAAAAAATATAATTAAAAAAAAAAAAAAAAACTCAAAGAACCAGAATTGTAATCAAACACCATCAAGTTAACAGACAGATTGCAGAAGATAGTTGCTTACTGTGAAGACTAGATAGGTGTCTCCATCTTCTGATATGCTTGGGACAGCAAAGAGAAAAACGAGATAAAGGTGGCAGCAAAGGAGGTTGCAAATAACATTCTAAGGGGTGAAAAGTACCATCAAGTTGGTGTTGAGACACAAGAGAAGAATTTCTGTCAGCGCTGTTATGCCATTTCCTTGAATTTCTTAAGTGAAGCCATCCAAACCTCCCTCAGAGCAATACTGTGTCCTCACAGTGCTGGGTTTTAGTGCTTTCCAACACAATGAGGTCAGCAAGAAGGTGCGAATTTTTCAGACTCTGAACAAACATGGCTATGTCAGGAGAACTAGTGTAATCCTGACCCTAGAGATTTCATAGGCAATCGACAATTTTTGTCTCAGCAGCCACTTGAGCTAGATTATTCCTTTTCTACACATGTGGGGAAAAAAAGAGGTCACCAGCTTATTACATGTTATTAATGTTAAATAGCAACAATAAAAAACCAACACTTCATTTGTTAATATGATGTCTTTTGTACACCTGTCACAATACTGGGAAACTGAAGGGCTTAATATTTGATACTACATATTTACAAGCCTTGCAGATGAAACTCAAATGGTATTTCAACTATACTTTACCTAAAGCAAGAAATGTCTAGGCAGATAGCCCAGAGCATATTTAGAGCTGCCCTGCAGTCAGTGGGAAACATGAAGTCAGTATACAATGTCAAAGTACTGTAAAAATAAGTCAGCTAGAGTATAATTGGCTTGGATCATAGGTCTACAGGGCTAAGGCACTCAAGCCATTGGTAAATTACACAGCCATTTTTACTTGGTTTCCTGTTTCTTCGACTCTGAAGTGATAATTCTGTTGGAGATGATAAAGACTGTTGAGGAAATTTTATTTAATACAGATGGACATGTTAATGCAGAGTGATCTACCCATCCCTCCAATTAGCCTACTAGGTGCAGCTTGATATAAAGCAGAGACTGGAGCCCTGAGGACATAAAGCAAGACAGGGAGAGCAACATAGCTCAGCATGTTTTCAGGAAATCCAATTATTTGTCTGAAGCTTTGAATTCAAAAGTGGATTCAGAAACTCCTAAAGCAATTATGATTTGCACTGAAAGAGACTGGCTAAAGCCAGCAGCTAAGCATTTGTATTGTTTTTGGCTTGTGTGCTCCATTTATACAGTAAGACCCTTTAGCACAATCACTTCAGCATGTAACTGAAATGAGTTTAGTTTTCAATAGGATTCTTCTTTCAAATAAGTTGATAAGAAACACACCAGTTTTCTTATTTTTAGTACAGACAGAAGGGATCAGAAACAATTCTGGATTTCAAAAATTATTTGAAAACTTTTATAAACTTTAAAGACAGTGTTGTGTTAAATAACTTGCACAAGATGATAACGCTAAAACATTTGCCTGGGTGTGTACCATTTAGTTGGTCTACTATCTCTCTTTATATGCTAACATGTATGTGCCATGCCATCAGGATCTAAGGCAGGAAACATACAAAAAAGGTCTGTAAGTACTTTTTTTGCTTGATACGGTTGCTAGTTTGGTGAAAAAAACCCAAAATATTTGTAACGGTATTTTCTGCATATTTTAATATTGTTATCACCATCAAGTGCCCTGTATCTCTAAAAGTCTAGCTAGTAATTTGGATACTTAAATATGCATATTTATGCATGTTATATAAATAGTACACATATCTACAACCTTAAACCACTTTATTAATGGCAGCAGGAGATACCTGAAATCATTCTAAAGCAATAGATATGCAAATTACCTTTTGAAATTTTAGACATTTATCTCTTGAAGAGACATCAACCCTAAATATATTTAAGTAAAATTACTTTATATTTTTATGTGTGCATGAATGTATTTTTTCACTTTACATTTTGGTAACAAACACTATGTCTATAATTTGCTTTCAAAAGTCACCAGATACAACAGATGAAGTTCTGTGAGGTATCTGTATCACTACAAACTTTATATATATATATATATAAAATTTATATATTCCTAAAAAGTCAGTTGTAAGTTAATTTGTTTCAATTTCAGAGCCTCTTTAAAGATTACAGTGAAAGAGCAATTTGCATTTTTAATAACATTCTTCTAATTTTAAATAGTTTATGTGGCTCTTCTTGAACATAAAAATCTATTCTATTAAAAAAAACACTCTCCTTAGCTGTAGCTGTTAAATTTTTTTTCCATTTTTTCAAATAGCAGTAAAAATACCTCATAAGCAAAGCTGGCCCAAAACTGGGATTCCAAATTCACTGGAAGTTTCTTTTTAATTTAGTTTTGATCTAACCTGTAGTGGCTGTTTCCAATGTACGTAGCCCAGGCAGACTCTGCAGGAATCCAGGCAGGGTTCTCTTTGAACTCTGCCTTGAGTTTGCTAAAACCTCATTGAACCCAAGATGTTTTAAATGAAAGACTTCAGACTGGATGAAGTAGCATTTTTTGACAAAACTTTGTTTCCTTTGATAATTTCTGAACACTTCTATTTACAACATGCTTTGATTGAAGACAGACTCTGATGATAAAATGATAGACATTTCATAATTATTCCCCGCCAAAGTCTTTTGGATGCTAACCTCATCATAATCCAAAAATGGGTCAGTGTACTTCTGTTTGACTTGGCGGTTTCAGTCACTTAATAAGAACTAATATCTACCCAAATAATCAGCTTTAATATACCTCTAAAACAAAATGACAAGGATAACCTTGTGACTGCTTTCCAGGATTAGTTATTAGAAAAAATTGAATCCTGTTCAGTTTTGCTGCAAATACTGTGTCACATTTTTTGTCCTGCCACAAAAAACCTGTAAGAATGTCTATATTAGCTTTTGTGATGCATCCTGAGGCTGCTTTCTGCCTTAGATTTCCGGTCCCAAGCAAGAATAATGAAAGAATAATCCTTTTCTAGCATTCCATCAATTTCCTTGTCTTTTCCGATTATTACTTAGGCCTGTTGTTCATTGATATAAAGTTTGGGTTTTGTCAACATTGAATATCTGACATGTAACCATCCCACTATGCCAGGATGGTTACCCAGCCCTGTCCCAAGTTGTTCTGATCATTACTGGGAAAAAACAATGCTGCTAATCCTCTGCCTTGTATGTGAATAGCTAACAACTAATGAAACAGAAACTGAGTTGGAAAGTGCTCCAGGCGCATCACCCCTCTGATTTAGCATCTCTGGGCAGCTGACCAGACTGGCTGAAGGATGGGATGCTCCTGCTGTTACTTAATTGTGCATACATAGAAATTTAGAATCAGACTGTCAAGCTGCATAACTGCAATTAAGAACCCAGTTCTCCATATTCTGCAGTACTCGTGTGGGCTTTCTGATTTACTAAACACCCTTGCTAGTTACTTTACTTTCTGAAGTGCTTGCAGGAGGCAAACATATATGTCAAGAGCTATACTTTCTTATGTATATACCCATATAGATGTACCCAGGCAAAAGTGTAAATATTTGTACTTAAAGGATACATAAAGTTTTGGTCATGTTTTTTAAGTGTATAGAAAAGCAATAATTCCAATACATGCAGGGTGCTTTGCAGAGGAAGGCTTCTACAATTATTTAAACGTTTGAGAAATTCTCTATCCACTCTGTATTTTTGCTGTCCATGAGTTGTGCCAAGTTATTTCTTACAGTAAATCTTTTCGTCTCCCTCTGGTGGGTACCTACAGAAAACAGGCTGAACCTCCCTTGTTAGGGAGGTGAGGTTCAAGCAGAACTCAAGTATAGAAAAAAGGCCAGGTTCCATTTTTATGGATAACCCTAGTATCACAAGCAAAGCAATTTTTTTTCCATTAACCCTAGTTAAAAAAAACTTCCATTTTTAAGAAAGGAAGGAAAAAACCCACAGATTTCAGAAATAATGATAATAGAATAGTAACAAATGTACAAAATACACAATACATAATGCACTGTTAGCTTAGCTTGTATCAAAAGGTAGATTTTGTTCATAAACCAATACATCTTATTCTGCTTCTGTCCTTTTAAACTTTAAATATATTCATACACACACACGTATACATGTATATATGCAAGATGTTTTTTCGGAAAACAATTTCAAAAAGTCAAAATATTCCTAAAAATCACTACAAATACTTACACATCAGAAAGAAACTTCATATCTGCTTTAAAAATGAAATGTTCCTAGCCCTCCAGAAGTATTGATTTTCAGACTGTGACATCAGAGGAGCAGAAGAGTCACTGGTGCAGAAATTAGTCTTCCCCAGTTGGGACCACAAGTAAAGTGTGTTTTGAAGAAACCTGTGATCGATACCCCTATTTTGCATGTATCTTTTTATAAGGTTGCACCTTAATAATATTCAATGTGATGAAATTGCTGCTCTCTCTTTCTGAAAAGAGGATGCAAACAGCGAGAATAGGGCAGAAATCTGTACCAGTTGTTGTTCAATTCCCTGGTGGAGTTTAAGACATGGCTGACTTATGAAATCCTAAGCAGCTTGGTTTGGGCTACCTAAGTGCTTCTCTCTGTACAATACATTACATTAGATTTGTTCTTTGAAGGCATTTGAGGTAGAATTCTCTTTGGAAACAAGACAAAGAATTACTAGGTGTTCTCCATAAACAGTTGTCTTGATCTGCAGGTTTGCTTCATTATGCATTAATGGGTTTGTATTATGGTCTTTATAGATCTCTGGAGTACACTGCAAAGCTAATTCTTTTTTCTCCCACATACCTTTCTAAAAGAGGCATACTCTTAACAGTAAGAAAGGTTTTAGGGTTTATGGTACAATGATGCTTTGGTAAGACCAATCTGTGTTGGAAAGCATTTTTTGACTACAGTTACTAAGAAATACAGGCATGAGAGTCATTTTTAGAAATCAAACAGTCCCTCAGCTTTTTAAGAATTAGAATAAACTTCATCTTGAATACTTTTTATTTATCTTTTTATTATTCTGAATATTAAGTGCACACTTTGGGTAACAGCATTGTAAAATTACCTATGAATTATTGTGAATAAATCTCTTGTGGAAGTTTTGTCCAAATGGTGGTGGTGTTGGACTGACTTCTTTGTGACCATATGGACAAAACAGAACAAGTGTATATTTACAGGTGGGTATAACCCCACTGTTTACACTAAAAGGAATTTAAACCTTTACAAACCACAGTTTAATGTTTGCCTCACATTAAGTTTAAAATAGTAAAACCTACATTTTATGCACTTCCATCATCTGCACATGGTGCCAAGATTCAGATTCTTACCCTTTTGAACATTTAGAAGGCAAGCCATAGAAAAGTACTCATGGCTTTATATTGCTGGGGAGGGGGCAGGGCAACACCTGCTTTGTGGAGCCTTATGGAGAAGCTTGTGTGGAAGTCTGTGCCCTGTGATTCCTTTTGGTTTCCCTTCTTCAATCATTGCCATTGCTCACTGCTTCCCTGCCCCTCACCTCCATGCCTAGCACCTTGAATCTCACCTTGATTTTTAATTTTTCTGTCATTAATTGTTCTTGTACACCATTTTCAAAGTGGTTTCTTCTTTCTTTTTTTTTTTTTTTTGAAAGCTCCCTTTGTCATTGTAAGGATTATTGTTGATCACACGAAAGGAAAGTACCCCAAGAAAGCAGTCTGTGCATAAAAAAGACTGTTTCATTAAAAGGCTATTACATTTCTCACAGCTTACTGCTTTAGAAGTTAGGTATGTCTACTGGATGTGACTGTTACAGGAGCTATTCCAAGCTCCACGACCTTGGGAATTGCTCTGAGGGGCACATAGGGCTAGAATGATAAGGAGTCTACATATCATGGCACCAGGGATTCCTAATATGCAGCTACTTGGCAGGCTTGTGAAATCCAGCTCCTTGAGTTCCTGATCTGGTTAAAGATGGAGAAATAGGTGCCTAAGAACAAGATCCCAAGTGCTAGCATGTTATCTGAGGAGCTGCTGAAACTAGCTACTTACAGGCACCAAGGCAAGAGAGGAGTCTGGAGCACTTGGCCAAATTACAGCTGAACACATTTGGAAGGAAGAATGCAGGATATACTTTGGGGACAAGATTAGTCTTGGGGCCTGAGTAGATTTATAATGGCTTTTCTCTGCTTTACCTATGGGGCCAGGAAACTATTTCTCTCCTTAATAGAATTTGGTTTCCAAGGATGAGAGTTATTAATGGAAATTTCTTTCCACCTTCCCCTGCATCAGAAGCTGGTTACACTAGATACTGAATAGAGAACCTGTAAGGCAGGACATTAGACTATAAATGAGTGATAACCCACTCTTCTCTGGGGTTTGATATATCAGAAATCACTGCCCAGAATCTTCCTGTACACTTAGACATATCAGAGAGCCTCATTCACACAACATTTTACAGGTGTAGAAGTGATAGTCATACTCCACTATGCAATAGGACGAGTCAGCTCATTGGCAAGTTTTTATTGACAGCCTCTGCCTAAGCATTTTTCAGCTCACAATACAGATTTTTCAAGGGAAAGCCATAATTATTGGTGTATAGGGTTTGCTGGGGTAAATGTTCTGTCATCATGCTAGTGGAAGCTATGTTTGCAGAGACAAATCAATATTAGTTGGGCTGGAGGAAAAAATGAATGACTTTAACCTACTGGATAAAACACTTATGCGGAAAGTGGATAATCGAGTTCTCATTCCTGATCCTAGTAATCTGGAAATACATATACTATGCCCTGCAGCTTGAAGTTAGCCAGCCCCAGGGGCAGTTAAATGGGACTCAGGCTCCAAAGCCCTGCAGATCCCTTGCACTGCCCTCTGGACAAAGAGTAGTCCTTTGAGTTGTACTACCTGCCCTGTTCCCTGTGGCAGACTATGTGGCAAGGAGGAATCATCTGGGTAGGGCTCTGCCTTCCCTCTTTTTAGGGGAACTGTACCTAAAACAGCAAGTAGTGAAAATGGATAGACTTATTGAAAGAGATTGCCACCTTTCGTAACACTTTGAATCAGAATGCATAAAACCTTTTTTCAACTGAATCCCCTCTTGGTTTTTGTTCCTCTGTTTTCTTTCTTTTCTTTTTTTTCCCAAAGAAAGAGCATTCTCATTTGATGATTTGTCCCTCAAAACTCACGGTTTCTTCACCAAATATGACTTTCATACAAAATACAACATTTATTTGCTAAACTGTCAATTAAATTTTGTTCATGTTGTTATATAGCTTGAAATATATTTTTATTCTTAATTTTTGCGTTATTGTATTAAGGATGAAGAATGGCCCATTTTTTTGTGATTAGATGATTGTTTCTTCTCCCTCCCTCCCAGGATTTATAGTAAGCAACTTTTAGATGAAAACCAGGACTGAATTAAAAGTGCACAAATATAGCATTACTGCATTGTTTTGTTAGCTAAGTTGTACTCTATTGTATGTGCTGGGGGAAAAAAAAAGAAAAATAATTTTATTAAAACATTGGTATATTTTAAAAATGGAATTATTTACTGCAGTTTACAGTTTCTTTACATGTTTCTGGCTTCCACGGTTGAAACTCCAAAAAGTAAACAAGTGCCTTATGGGAATTTCAGAAGCACTTACTCCTCCTTTCCCTCTTCATGGTATAAGCGGGTACTGGAAGTCAACCTCTTTAAGTACCTCTGAAATCCTACCTCATTCTTAAACCTCTGAAAATGCAAACAAGCTATTGTAGCTACAGTAGGGATAGATACACTGGTAGTCATCTCTTCTAACACAGCTGCAGTGGTGACATGCCCCAGGAATTCTGGCTTGGGCTGTGATTCTCTGAGCACCTCCCCTGAGCGGATGTGGTTCAGGAATTCATTGCCTTCCCCAATGCATGTCACAACTGCCTGATGGCAAAACTCACCATTAGAATGATGGTGTACACACAAATCCTAAGTTTTCTAATATTTTTAAATGTCTTCAAGAGGACATGATAATTGGTGTGGAAAAGTGCTCTTTGCTACAGCCTGATGTGCTGCATGAATACACGTTAATACTTACCTCTGAATCCGTAAAGTATTAATGCCAATAACAAGTGAATTCAGAGCAGGGCTTTGCCTGTCCTATAACCTTTTTTTTGTTATTATTTCAGAGTGTTAGTGAGGAGTGAGAAGGATTTACTTTATTTATCAAGACAGCCGGTTCCAAACCACAAGTCCCAGGAGACCAAAGTAAGGTGCCCAAATCAATTGTTTTGCTGCCTGCTAAGTTATAACTGGACTTTCCCATCAGCAGGCTGAGGCACTCTGCCTCTACATATTCCACACATGCTTGCATTCCCGCTTTGTTGAACTCATCAGAGATGCCTAACTCCACTTTCACATAGCAAAGACAAACTTTATATGATCTGAGAAACCCAAGCTGCTTTCCATATCGCAGTTTTGCAAGTTTAGGGCGAAAACACCCTCCAGATCATGCCCTTCTAAGTATGCCAGAGACCCGTAGTCTCAAGGATGGTTGGCATGTCAGTCACATACACCTGGCAGGCTCACACAGACACTCCACACAGGAGTAAGGTGCACAGAAGGTAAGTAAGAAGAGGAAAAAAAAAAAAAGTCCTCTCTTTCAGTAGTGTGAAATCCCAAAAGTGTTACTCAAGGCTGTGTATTCCATTTATTGGCCAGACTTGCTTTGGAGACAAAATTATTTTTCTGGATCTGGGCCACACTCCCAAACAATATTTGCTTGTTACCAATTTAAATAGCTGATTGTATGAAATATCTTTCTTCAATTTTTGGCTCTTTTTGCTGAGAAATAAACATTTTACTTAAAGTTCGTTAAAATAAGTTAAATGTAAACTGCATTAAAAATACCAGTCGTTTCAACATGTGGCTCCATCATCAATGTACTATTGCATTTCTTTCTCTTATAGCACCTCTGATACTGAGATACTTTGTAACACATACGATGCTTGGCTTTGCTTTACGGCTTGCGCATCTAATGGAGATTACAAATTTATAGTGGAGAAATATTCAATTCTACAACATCTGAATCAAGTTTTCTAGCTTAACAGTTAAAAACAATATAATTTTATCTGGTATATGTGTATTATACCTTGTGTTTGTGATCAGTGGTTTACAACATCTCAGAAAAGCCATGCTTGGATTATGTGGTCTAATAGATCTTTCCTATGGCTACATCTTGAGATTCTAAAATCCCCTTAATCCTGGTAGAAATTAAGCTACCAAAAAATTCTTTATATTCTGGTATAAAGGACAGAAACCATGAGTTCTATATACCTCTTACTTAAAGTGTCCTATCCATGGTGAGATAGTACCCAGTGCAAATACAGATTGTCCCATTTAGTCCCACATAAACAGTGTGCACTTTGAAATGTACAATCCTTTTTATTGGATGGTTTTAGAAGGTCAGCTGCTTACTTGTTACAAGGCATTGCTAGCTCACAGGTTATTTGTAAGAAGCATCAAGCTAAAATTGCAGTTTCTTGTAGAAATGCTAGCAATGGCGCAAAAAAACACCCTCAGATTTTGACCTCTCCATGTGACATGCTAAAGGACCATCAAGACTGAACAATACGAACAAGCAAGGGTATATTAAACTAAACAGACTTTTTCATCTACTTCCAATTTACTCATTTAATTTAGCTTTTAATAAAATGCATTGCTGTTAACCATCACTTCACCCTATTGTCTGTACAGCTTCAAATGACTGCCTTTTAGAGCTATAAATAGCCAAAGTAAAAATCTATAGTTACATTAGTTGCACGTTATTGGTCAATAAGTGTTCATTAAACACTACACTTATTCTTTTCAATTTACAGTGTTATTTGTTTTCTTATTTCATTGGCTTTGATAGGCCTTTTAAGACTTATTTTACAAAAATATCAGTGCCTCTGATAGTAGAACATAGCCTAGCTATAACTACATGCAGTTATAACTCTCAATCCCTACTCACTCTCCTGAAACTTATGGTGATTGTTTGCTCAAAATATATGCAGATAAAAATAAATTCAAAGATGAGGAGAATTTTGGTACTTGATTTATTTTAACCAGGATCAGTGAGGTTTTTCTATGTCAGTGGATTACAGAAAAGCCAGATCACAGCATGTAAACTTTTATGGTGGGGAAGAAGTAATACACACAAGTGTTAAGCTTAAATGCAGTATTTTGACCTTTTAACTTTGATTCGTGGTTTCTCTGTCGTCTTTTTTTTTTTTTTTTTTTTAAACTCAGCAATCTAATACAGTGTCTAACTGAATTCACAGCAATTGGTTTAAAGTTTATAGTAATTAACAATATGACAAGTATAGAAGTCTAGTTTTGGTAAATTTCACACACTTCCCAAAGACAGTGACTTTACCAAAACTGAAGGAGTTTTAGTTTTAATTGTGGTTAAAACAAATTGAGAAAGTGTAAAACAATGAAAAACAAAAATCCACAGTAAAATTTAAGCTTGGGGGCATGTTAAGGTACAAGGAACTAAGTTATCTTCAAAGGGAAAGGGTTTCAGTCTGGTGTAAGAAAATAAAGGTGTTTCAGAGCTGCACATATCTAATTCTTATACTGGATGTATTAGGAAACTTGCTGGTTTCCTGAAACTAAACATAATTAGTTACATATTTTGGATGCTTTCTTCTGTTGCTGACAGTAAATGCATCTTAGCGTATTCAGACTGATGACAACAACATGTTTGTCTAGAATACAAAGAATTTGTGATTTTCTGCCCGGGAAACTGGACTGTCATCCTACCAAAGAAGGAAGAAAATTAAAGAAAAAAAAAAAAGGGGGGGGGGGGGGGGGGGGGGGAAACGGGGAATATAGGTACCAAGTAGCCATGGAACTACAGAAGAAACATGCAAACAAATCTGTTTGAAATTGCAAATGGATCATCAGAACAATATAATGAAAAGCTGTCAAGCATTTTAACTGTTACAGTAGCAGTCTTGATCTGTCACAGCAAGGTGCTCATCAGTTAAAGCAAACATTTCTATATTAAACCAGCTCTGCATTCATGACTGGGAAGACCTACTGTTATACTTTACCTAGAATGTATTGGTTTTTTTATGACTGCTGAAACAAAATTTTGTACTGCATTGCACCTTTATAAGTAGGGTCCTGGTCCAAGGACTGATACCGATTAACAAAAATAGGAAAAAAAAATGATGAAGTAGTCTTATAGAAGTCTTCAAATGTCATTCCTATTCTGATAATCTTACTGAAAGTAAATAAGAAGATTGGGAAATTCCATGCAGAAAAAAATGCTTTGAGCAAGTGGACATATCAGCTGAGGACCTAAAATCTACTTCAATTAATAGTTTTTACACTTTGGGGTTTTTTTATATCTTTTTTGCATATTTTGATTTTATTTTCATGTAATGATTTCTTATTGAGTCAATGCAACTACAGGAATGAAAAAGAATGTGCCAGATTCACCAGGTCAGTGCATGAATGTACGATAACTTTTGTATGATAAATGCTGTGCAGGGTCACCTCTATTCCAAATTTTTTTTTCCCAGATTTGTATAAGATCAGTTATTTACAAAAGTAACAATAAATTTCCCTTCCAGCCTCATTCTGTCCATCCTACTCATTCCTTCCCAACTGTATGCATGCTCTGTCCTTGTGGATTTAACCAGACTGCTTCCCAAGGTAGACTGAGCTGTATGTTTTCTGTCTTTTCTTCTCTGCCACTTCCTCCAGTACCACCTTTAACAGACCAGTTAATAAGAGGTTAACTTTCTTTAAGAATAAGTATTTCTGTTCAATAAATAAGGAAGATTTTTTTTACAACCCGCTAAATCTTATGTTTGAGGAGTATGTTCAATGGCAAAACCATCAATTATCAAAGCTATCTGGTAAAATTCCATGGTTTCGCCACAGCCAAGTGGCTATGTTGTAGGAACTAGCCTGGGAAAGGTCAGGAGGAAGTTTGTTCTCCCAGGAGCTGTCCACGGTCCATGGTTAAACCTACTGCCAGAAAAATGTGATTAGCTGAAGGACATTTGTTCGTAATTAATGTGAACTCTTCCCAGACCATTATGGTGAACTATTAGTGTCATGAGTCTTTCTTTGCTGAGCAATAGTCACATTCCATTAAGATAAAATCTCAGAAGTGCTGGGGCAAAACCAAGTGAAGTCTTCATTCATTTTAATTTATTTTGTAACTGCTACAGTGAGTAATAGTTCATCGAGGTCAATCTATGAGATAAGTGTTTAAGAAAATTATCTTACACTCTTCTCAGCCGTCTGTTAGGAAAGTCTTCTCATTTTGTTTCAAGTCCTATGTATTTTCATTCTGTGAAATACTTAAATTTTTTTTATATTACTGATTCTGGTTTCCACAGTTTTGAGAATTCTTTCAACAGTGTAATTTCAACTGTTCTCAAAATTGTTGTTATCGAATGTTTCCAAGTTATCAAGTGATCCTTGTGTCTATGTCAGCTAACAGGTGATGGCTCAAGCTACCACTGAAGAGGATTAGTTCTTAGAGACAATTCAGTCCTAGAACACAAAAATGTGTTACTTTATTACCCAAGCACAAGACCGTATGCTCTCAAGAAAGGCCAAAAATAAAATACAAAGGCTTCACTTAGCCATAACGTAAATCTTTCTACATGGTAGAATGTCTGCCCTACAATATTACTAGAGTAATTAAATTCACCAGAAAAGGTGTTCTTAACATTATTCATTTCTACTAGTAAGAAAGTAGAACATGCGATATAAAAAAATAAAAAGATGTAAAGTTACAAAAAAAAACTTCTTGAAAGGACATTATTTAAACAAAGTGTGAGTGGAGGAAACAGTCTTTAAAGGCACATTATGAATCCTTTTGAGATAGCTGAACTATGATTGGACCTCCTCCCCCCGCTCCCTTCTTCCATATTCTTCAATTTACCTTTCATTTTTTCCTGGTTTACAACTTAACTAAAAGAGTTCTATATATTCTGCATTCATAGTCACCCAGATAATTTTCTTGTTTCAGCCCATCCTTTACAAAGACTGTCAATGGTGGGCTATGGTAGATCTTACATTATTTTTCTTTTTTTTTTTTTTCCCCCCCCCTCAAGACCAGTTTGTCTTCTGTGTGAGGCTTGGATCTAAAAAAAGAAAGCAAATTTTACTTATGTGTGTGATAATGGCTTGCAGTCTTTCCAGTAAGCCAGATTTTTAAAAGCCAGGATAGGACCAAAATATTTGCTGTAAATTTCCCTTTAGCATCCAGGCAATTAGCTCATTTTTCTTTTATCTTCCACAAGCTCAGTACTCTTTGATGTTTTCAAAACTGTCAGGGAAGTGGCCTTTGATGTCTTCAAATCAAAACTAGATATCCATCTGGAAGATATGCTTTAGTCAAATACACATTATTCAGACTAGCTCAGGGATAACCAGGTGAAATTCTACAGCCCATGTTTCAAAGGTAGTCAACCAGATTAGCTAATGGAGTTTTTACCATTACATTTTATGAAGCTGTAAAAATGAAGCACGAGTATCTTTTGCAGACTCTCAGAAAGAGATCATAAAAAGAAGTATGAGAGAAAGCAGACATGGTTAGAGAACAATGAATTTTAGACCATGATAGCACATAGAACAGTGGGGGGAAATCAGAAAGATCTGAGATAGACAAGGTTTTATGCAAACATATCCACTGCAAGAGAGAGTTGTAGAGCTTCCATTATGAAGTTACTCTTTGCTGAGAGTAGCAATATAAAGGTAGAATAACAGATACCCAAAAGAACCATAGCTATCCAACAATCACATCTGACAGTCACAGCACTCTCCAAACCAGCCAGTTGCAACAAGGTCTTTTACCACCACATACCAACATAGTCTTCATGCCAGTCCCTCTGCTGCCTTCTGATCTCTCCTCACCCAGGGCATGCACACACTCACCCTCTCTCTTCTTTCTACTTCTTCCTTCTCTCTCTTCCTCGGCTGCTCCCTCTTCATTGGCTGCCCAACCCCTTAACAGAATGAGCCACAGCTGCACCTTATCTACATCGGCCAACGTGCCACCCCTGAAGCCAGCCCACAGTTGTATATTATCAATGATAATTAACCCAGCTTCATTCCTCTACACTTCCCCCTTTTTTCTTTTTAACATTTCATACCTTATGTTTTTAACACTCATTACAACCTTTTTACAATCTTTTTTTCATACATGTAATTCCTCTACAAATCCCCCCTTTTTTTTTCTTTTTTCTTTTCTTTTTTCTTTTCATTTTTAACATTTCATACCTTAGTTATTCAACAATCGTCATAACCTTTTTACAAATAAACTTTTCATACAGTCTGGCCAATTTGTCCCTGAACTCATACTCATATTCCTTCTTCACCTTTACCTTGGGCTTTTCATCTTCTGCAGGTTGATCACCTTTCTTCTTATCTGCTTTCTTAGCATCTGGGATTTTGATTTCTTCAGAGGGGAGTTCTGATGAACTGATAGTGCCTTGTCCTTTCACCTCTTGGGTCACACTGAACTGTAACCTGAGTGAGTTTGCAGCAGCAGCAGATCTAGAATACAGCACTAACACGTAATTCTGTGTCCTGAAAAACTTCTTAACATCCTTGCGGTCACCCATTTCTTCTACAAGTGGAGACACCTTCAACGAGCACATAAACTCCAGCAGGAATACCACCAGGCTGAGCAGCAGCAGCAACGGCGGGAGCCACCCATGGCACAACGCTACTCCCATGCCTTCCCCTGGCACAGCCATCACTGCTGTCTAACTGGACCGGCTCTGGACCCACCACCACTGCAGGCTGCTGCCACGTCTGGCTGTGTACTCCACCACTATTGCCCGTTACCCTCAGGCTCTTAACTCCACAGCAGTCGAGCTTCCTTCTATTTGATCCCAATCAGGCTTCCTTCTCTTTGATCCCAACGGCTCACCTTTACCGGTGTCTGATCCAGATCCCCAGGCTCTTCCCGCCTATCTCAACATGATCTGGATCGCAGGCTATCCCCACCTGTCTCCGCTCTGTTGGGCACCGCCGTCACTGTTCGAAACTTCAAACATCCCCTGGTACAGCCATCACCACTGTCACCACTCATTACACTCAGTTTCATAATCTGAAGGGCCTCACACGAGGCACCAATTGTCACAGCACTCTCCAAACTATCAAGCTGCAACAAGGTCTTTTACCATCTCATACCAACATACTCTTCATGCCAGTCCCTCTGCTGCCTTCTGGTCTCTCCTCACCCAGGGTGCGCTCTCAGATAATAGAGAAGAAGGAATTCAGGGACAAGTTGTCCAAACTATATGAAAAGTTTATTTGTAAAAAGTTTGTGATGATTGGTAAAAACATGAGGTATGAAATGTTAAGAATTAAAAAAGAGTTCAGGGACAAGTGAGAGCATGCCCTGGGTGAGGAGAGACAAGAAGAAGGCAGCAGAGGGACTGGCATGGAGAGTATGTTGGTATGAGATGGTAAAAGACCTTGTTACATCCGACTAGTTGGGAAAGTGCTGTGACATCTGACCATGGCAGAGTTAAGTCGACCTTTACTGCTGCCTATAATCTTGTCTGGGCAAGTTACTAAATTCCATAATCACTCGTCTAAAATGTCTTCAGCAGCACTTTAACAAATCTGAAACTATCAACGTAAAACTTGCATTAGATAACAGTAATGTACCTCATTGACTGGAACATGATTTTGAAATTTGTTCTTAGAGCTCTTTTTTATACAACCTGTGCATTGTCAATAGTCCCATTTTTAGAGGTAAAAACCTCCAACCCCTGAGAGTCAACATCAACCCACTTCATCACATCATGTCACAGATGTTCATGCTAAATATTTGTCCATTGCTGCTCCCAAATCTTTTGAAAATAGTTTGTCAACTATGTAAAATTTTTTATCCTTTTCCCGAAGATGGATGGATTGCATTTGAAAAAGTGTGTTGAATAGGTCCATGTAATCTAGTGATTTACATCACTTAATGAGACTTCTTTCATTCCTTGACCAAGGTGCAAGTCCTTGGAGCATGTTGGTATTTCATCCTGTCTTCCCCACTGTTTTCCTTCCCTCTTTTTCTTGTCATTAATGGTTTTCTGATGTTTCTTTCTGAGCTCTTTTCCTGCACTATAGCATATTCTGTGTAAATATGCAAATTTAGGTTTTTGGTGCATTACTTTGCTGAGAAAAAGAGACTGCTTCCCCTGGTTTATCTAAACTAGATTAAGTTTCCTAAAGGCTGAATCAAAGAAGAAACATAGTTCATAAGCAAAGAATATACTAACTGTACTAAATTCCTTTTTGCACTTCCTTATTGTTCTCAACATTCTTTTGAGCCAAATAAAAGGACTGAAGTTATATTAAACAGCTTTATTTTCTTCCTGGGTTCTCCTAGCCAGAACCCTATTTGAGAATCACAGAATCAGAATCACAGAATGGTCAGGGTTTGGAGGAACCTCTGGAGATCATCTACTCCTGTCCCCCCTGGTAAAGCAGATTCATCTGGAGCACGTTGCACATCATTGTGTCCAAGTAGGTTTTGAATATCTCCAGAGAAGGAGATGCCACAGCCTGCCTGGGCAGCCTGTACCAGTGCTGTGTCACCCTCAAGATAAAGAAGTGTTTCCTCATATTCAGGTGGAACTTCCTGTGTTGCAGTTTGTGCCCATTGCCCCTTGTCCTGTCACTGGGCACCACTAATAAGAGTCTGGCCCCAACCTCTCAACACTCACCCTTAAGGTATTTGTAGATTTTGATAAGATCCCCTCTCAGTCTTCTTTTTTCCATGCTAAACAGGCCCAGCTCTCTCAGTCTTTCCTCATCAGGGAGATGCTCCAGTCCCCTCATCATCTTTGTGGACCTCTGCTGGACTCTCTCCAGTAGTTCCCTGTCCCTCTGGAACTGGAGAGCCCAGAACTGGACACAGCACTCCAGAGGCAGCCTCACCAGGGCAGAGCAGAGGGGGAGGATCACCTCCCTCCAGCTGCTGGCCACCCTCCTCCTAATGCCCCCCAGGATACCATCGGCCTCCTTGGCCACCAGGACACCCTGCTGGCTCATGGGCAATGTGCTGCCCACCAGCACTCCCAGGTCCCTCTCCTCAGAGCTGCCTCCCAGCAGGCCAGGCTCCAGCCTGTGCTGGTGTGTGGGGTTGCTCCTCCCCAGGTGCAGGATCCTACACTTTGTTGAACTTCACGAGGTTCCTCTCACCGCAGCTCTCCAGCCTGCCCAGGTCTGGCTGAATGGCAGCACAGCCTGCTGGTGCGTCAGCCGCTCCTCCCAGTTCTGCATCATCAGCAAACTTGCCGAGGGTACACTTGTCCCTTCATCCAGGTCATCGCTGAAGAAGTTAAACAGGACTGGACACAGTACTGACCCCTAGGAACACCGCTAGCTACAGGCCTCCAGCTAGAGTCTGTGCAGCTACTCAGAACCCTCAGAGCTCTCCCATTCAGCCAGTTCTCAATCCACCTTACTGTCCTCTCACCTAACCAACACTGCCTGAGCTTACCTATGAGGATGTTATGGGAGATGGTGTCAAAAATCTTGCTGAAGTCAAGGTAGACCGCATCCACTGCCCTCCCCTCATCTATGCAGCCAGTCATTCCACCACAGAAGGCTATTAGATTGGTTAGACATGATTTTTCCCTTGGTGAATCTATGTTGACTACCCTTGATAACCTTCTTTTCCTCCACATGCTTTGAGATTAATGGGTTATACATTCTTGGAGAAAAGCTTAATTTGCAAACTCTCTTCTAATTATACAGAAAAAACATTTTTTTCCCACTTAGATGCTCAGGCATGCAGACATTTAGAAGACCTTTCCTCTCTCAGTA
Organism: Falco naumanni; assembly: GCF_017639655.2. Lineage (NCBI taxonomy): Eukaryota > Metazoa > Chordata > Aves > Falconiformes > Falconidae > Falco > Falco naumanni. The sequence continues at coordinate 47,674,672 of NC_054056.1, forward strand.
TGCCTGGTAACCCTGGTATAGTCTTACAAAAAAGAGAGAAAAGAAACTTCTAAATGTTTGTGCATTGGCATACACATGTCCTTGTGCCAATGTATATATTCCGCCATCTAGCTCATGTGAAAAATTGGACCAAGCAGCTGGTATAAAACATACTTGTCTAACAACAAGATTTAATTATTTTCTTTTATATATATTCATTCACCTGGCATTATTCTGGAATTACTGTAACTAAGCAGAATTTAGTTGTCTTCACAAGGGGAATGGACACTGGCCACTGCATTAAAATTCCAGAGAAAAATTGGTTAGAACATTATCATAAATACAAATATTCTGAAGTTTGCACACAAAAACATATGCAAAACACTTGGTGACTGCACACAAGCTGTAAATGCATACTAATGAAAATATGCCTTTTGAATAATGTTTTTAAATGTGTGCCAAACATATATAGAATGCCTCTTCTTAAATCTTCAAATCTTCATATTCTTTTTTTAAAGGGGTTTTAAATTACTAAAATTCATCTCTAAGAATAAAACAGAGGCAACCCCACTCAGTATTTGTACTGGCATTTTGATCTATTCTAACACATATACCAGCAACTGTGAAGCCCTGTCTCTACATAACTTCATTCCAATTCTGACTTTTAGCTATGTAATCAGAGAAGAAACTGTTATTTTTAGGGGAGTTCTTATGTAATCCACTGAATCAAAATAATGGCCAGCAAAGTAGGTTTTATTAATGCCGAGATATGAAAAACCCCTTTGTAAGAAGCGTTCTGACACTCACAAGCCTCTCTGAAAGAGGCTGCTGAATACATCCCTTTTGAAACTTTTCTCTTAGTTTTTTCCCTCGTTTCCCCTGAGTTAAGCCACCATATCTCAGGTCATAGCAAAGGCAGCAGCAGGCCAGAGCAAAGGCTGCTCATGCTGATGCACATTGAAGAGAGAGTGTTGACCGCTGTGAGAATCATAAACCTCTCAGTTTGATGATCAACTGAGCAGTAAATTAATTAATCATCATTTTATGCCTCATCAAGCACTTTGCTGAGACTCTCAACAGGGGCCAGCTCAATTAGCCAATGGGAAGCAGACTGTTTTGTTTAGCTGGGTGAGTCTTCCATAAACAGAGGAAGCTTTGACAAGCTAATAAATATGTCATCTGTCTGTGTCACTAGCTGCAATGTGGCTCCACCTGTAAAGTTGTGGGATTCTGCTCGGTGTGGTGGATAGCAACTTGAAAGAATGAGACTGAGGTATCCTAACTACTTCTCGAACAAAGCAGTTCTCATAGCTTATCAGGATCCTTATTCAGTGAAATTGGGCTTGATTATTAGGAATCAGATATTTATTTTTGATTACCAAACCAGATATTTATATCGTTTTAAAAAAGATTCTTGTGTTAGGCATAGTAAAACCACTCAGGTGCATTTATAATTTTAAAATGCTCCTTTCCTTCTTTTTTCTTCCCTAGAGGAAAAGAAAATGCCCACTCCTCACAATAAATGCATGTGGTAAAGTTTCCCAACGTAAAAGCTTTTGATTAAGTGGCAATAATGCTTCTGTCAAAACAGACAGGTTTGAAAAGTCCTTGCATCAAATCCTGCGGTTCCACTGAAGTTACCAGGGTTGCATCAGTCTAACTGCAACCAGAATTCAGCTCCTGTCACATTAGAAGTTTCATCATTCAGAATGGAAAACAGAAATCTGTATTTAGACATATCAGCCTTGAACTAAATCACTGGCTGTTGCAAATTTGTGCCATTGACTTTCATGTACCTTTACAGCCATAAGGGCCCATTATGAGTTTCTAATCTGATTTTCTGCATAACACTGCCCATAACCTCTGGCTGAACAAGAGATAATCACTAACATATCCAATTGTTACTGAAAGATTTCAGGTGGTGGAAAATCTAGCACATCCTTTGATAAGCAACTCTTACAATTAATTATCATCACTGGTAAAAATGTGCATCTTATTTCAGACTTTATTTTACCTGGCTTCAAATTCCAAATATTTCACTTTCATAAATCTTGTTTCAGGGGAAGGGGTCCCAAATTTCTTGTAAAACAGATGTCAACAGAAACAGTTTCTCCCAAGTTTTTTACACTCTTTCTTATAAACAGTGTTCTTGGGAGACTGAATGGCATTTTCATTCATTCAGCATCCCACAGCCTTGTGCGTAACACTAATGTGTTGCCAGAGTTAGAAGGAACCACCTTGTCTCTCCTTGTTCCTGGCCATACACACTCAAGCTCTAAAGAGATACATGTTACTTTTCTACAGTTTTGTGAGTTTTATGCTACCCTCTTCGTTTTTGGACTGCTGAGGCTGACCACAGTGATAAGATGCTAACACATTGGTGATGAGGGGCAGAAGGGATGAAAGGAATAGTTGTTAGCAAATGTGTCTACAGAGCTGTCATATGACTAAAGGGTCAGGGCACAGTCCAATAACTCAGTCCAATGTAGAAAGTGCTTTGGTTTCCCAAAAAAAAGGCGGAGAAACATCAGCAACATTTAGAACCAGTGATTCCAGGGTCTTCTCAAGTGTCCATGCAGGCTAGAATGACAACTCACTATGCTCACTGCTCCATCCAGTAGGAATGGTAGCAGCTCAACTGGAAACAAGAGCTCAAATGTTGGAAATCAGTTTATAAATCACAGCCAACCTTCAAACTTCCTCCTAGAGTTAGATCATCATGTGAAGGAGTGCAGGAGATACTTACATGTGACTCAACTTAGTCACAGAGGATTCTTGTCAGTCCTGTTCTCCCACCTTAAAATGTCTGTTTTATTCTGGCATGCAATTTACCAAAATGTCTAGATTCCTCCCTGTATGAGCATATGTGTGTATATATATATTTTCATATGTATAGCTCCATCAGTCTTTGTACCATGTACAAATTTTATTAGAAAAGGTTTTATATAGTCCTTCCAAGCCATTGCAAATGATAAAGTGTAACAGAAATCTCGTGTTCCCTTGTAAATGACTGCACACAGTAATGACTCCTTTTAGCTGTTCTATTTTAAACTCAGTCAGTCTGGTTTTAATCCATTTACTTCTCTGCAATGATTTCACACAGGACTAACTTTTGGCTATGTGAAGAGACATGTGTTAGAGACTTCCAACTGTAAAAAGAAAAAAAAAAAAAAAAAAAACGCAACAACAACAAAAAACAAAACACAGCAAAACTGTGAGCCCAAACAAGCTCTTCACCTCAGTAGAGGTTAATACATTGACATCCTGAATGATGCCCTTTCCCAGACAAAGGAAAAAGAAACAATGGAAATTGGAGAATGGTGAAAACAAGGGGAATAAAAAACTGTCATTTATGCTGCTTCAAGGATTGTGAGGACCTTCTGGAATACAGGAAGGAGTAACAGGCCTATTGGGAGCATATGAGGAACAGTGAGACAGGGAAGTGGCACACAGTGACTTTCCACAAAAGACCTGGCAGTATAATGTATCTGACCTAGAGAAGCAAGAATTGATCCTAACACTTATGAGGATGGTGAGCCCTACATACATCTGTACCAGATACATGTACAGAGGCCTCTCTGCACGCAAATTTCTAGTTCCCCTGAAAAGCAGTACCAATTGTATTTGACCAGCCTACTTCTCACAGATCAGACTGATCAACACTGAGTTTCCAATACCTGGAGATGCAGTTCCATGCTTAGTTTTGAAAAAAGTTTCTCATGGAATTCATGCATGGAAATTAATCATTCTGTTACCATATATGTGCATGAGAAGGAATATTTGTGTTTCTTCACACTTCTTGGTATATTCCTGTAGGCAAATGCAAGTGTACATGCAATCTTCAAAATTTTGCTCCTTTTGCCTAGGTAAATGAGTCTCACTCTATTACCTTATTTCTCACAAAATATTTTACAATATGCAATTATTGCAAGGGGTGGGAGGGTGCCAAAAAATACAGCAATAAATTTCATAAATTAAAAATAATGAGTTTGTTTTGCTGATATTAATGAAACTATCTTTTTTTCCTGGCTATTCAGATCAATGGCTGATATTTCTTCTAAACTCAGCAATTTTGCCTCACAAGGGTCGGTGTGAACACTGATTTCTGCTTCAGGTCATGTGGGTTCAAAGCGCTAGAGTTTCACTTTGAATTTGATGATTGCTTACTGAGAACTATTTGTCTTCACTTGCATAAATCAACCTGTATTCAGCAAGAACAGGCCATGGTTTCTTCAGTGCTTCAAAAAAGAGGGAGTGAGCTTCTAGCATGTTTTTGGTGGTTACAGATCTCATAGTGAAAAATTTGCAGAGTGGTACTCAAATAAATTCTTTGGAAAATACATATGTTTCTTGTCCGCATATCTCTTACACTTGTTTTTCAATGTCTTGTGAAAACAACAGAGACTTTTTTTCCTGGGATTTAAAAAGAAACCCAACCTGAAATGGGCTTCTAGTGCACTCACATGGGCCCTGATCCGGTTCTCATTAGTCTGTTCAGAGGCTTTCAGCAACCTCAGGGAACGCTGGACTGTAGGGCATTAGTAGCAATATGTTATTACAAAATGAAGTAGAGATAAATAACAAAAAGGAAGAACTTTCCCCTGTTTTACCTTTACTTTCCTCTTCTGGAAATCTCTGTATACCACTAGTCTTAAACCAGGAGCAAATCTGAATGACTTTAGCTCATTTTTCCACTCTGCTTTTGTGGATAATTTTCAGTGATAATTTTTCTTTGTTCACAATGTGAAATTCACTCTGCCTTGTTCTATTTTACAATAACCATTCTTAAAGATACTTTGAAGTGAAGAACTCAGAATAATCATAAATCTCACTGTCATACAGACATATGTGAACTTTCTTTTGAAAGCTTCATCGTTACTCATATATTCTGTCTGGGATTACCCCAACCCCATACTTTTCATCCTTTATCCCTTTTATGAAGGACAGAAACTATAAATATTTGAAAAACTCTAATCTCAACTCAATTTCAGTTTAACTAATTACATCACATCAATTGTACCCCTTTTGTTTTTGTCCAAGATTAATACTGGAATGTCTCAGATGAGTTTATAGGCAGTCCCTTTATGCATCCAAAGTGTAATGCTGAAATGAAGCACAAAGAAGCTTCACTTAAGAGCACTGGGAATATGACTATGCTGGTGATTAAACAAGATCATCTAATCTGGTTTCAGGCCTACAGCTGAAAATCATCTTTCGTAGAAGTGTGCCTGCCAAGGTTATTGTAAAATTATCCCAGGCACCAAAGTGATGAATGGTCCCAGCATTTGCTGTGATATGGATGCCATCCCTGTGGGGCTTCACCAAGCGGGATTTTTCATGTGGACAGACTCACATGGAGGACAGATGGGAAAGAAAACAAAATTAGTTGATCTGCACTAGAGCAAAAATCCATCTTTCCTTTGCTACCCAGATTGTGCACTTGCTTTTTTGCAGACACGGAAATGTGTTCTTAAATTATATGACTCTTCCTTTTTTTCCTTTGTGGAGTGATCTGAATGTTTTATGCTGACCTTGGGTTTAGTGCTGATTTGCATTCCTGAACTTTCATGCCAGCCTAATTTTAGACATGTTAAGCAGCAAGCCTAATATCTAAGTTAGCACAAAAATACTGTGTCTCCAGTTGCATTAATAACAGCTTTAGTCCCATTTTGAAGACAGGCAGTTCTTAACAGTAAAACGTTGAAAATGGAAACGGTCACTCAAGCTTAGCTTTGTCAAAGTCCAGCTAATGAGCTAGTCAAAGAGCAACAGTTTCATTTATCAGGCAGGCATGCTTCCTAGGCCCCAGTCCTAGGATGATATGAGCCATCCCACAAGGCACTGTAACCAGTGCCTTGCAGAATTGGGGCCAGTCATGGTTTGGACAGCACATCTGAGAAAAATCAGCTTTTAGATTTTAAATGCTTGATGGCAAAAGTAAGTCTCTTTGATAGTTACGTCAATATGTGCTTGTGACAGAGAAGGAGAGGAGGTACAACTATCTCTCCATTGCATCTGTAAGTGGTGCAGTTTGATTCTGAACAGAAAAGTTGCAAACCTTATAATGAATTTACCTAAAAAGCACATTTTGGATAAATCACTATTAGACTACTTCTAATTGTCCACATAATTTTAAAGGTACTGTTAACTACACATCATTGCATTTTGGATGTGGAAAGTATTATACCAACAACTGTTCCAGAGGGGAAAGAAATGCAACAAATACTTGGTGTATTTTTTCATCTACATTTCTCTATTAATCAGGTTTCCCAGGGTGAGAGATTAAATTTAGAAAGCCAGCAGAGAAGTTAGGATTATTTAACTGCAATACAACCAACACCTTAAGGACTGATTTGTCAGAATGAATTGCAGTCCAGAGTGCTCCGAGTTTTCAAACTAAATTTGTTCTTAAGATAAAAGGTACTTTTTAAAGAATCACAATTCTTGTTCTAACCATTCCCCCACCCTCGCCTCCAAGGCATTTCTTATAACTCTGATAAAATCACAGACCAGGTGTTCCAAGACTTTCAAAATAATAAATTCCAATCTGTCACTAAAAAATAAAAGGTTAAACAAGTTTATAGAGGGAGTTCTGTTCCAGGTGTTATTTTGAAAGTATATGCCTAATTTATCATTTTTCAGTAATAGTTACAAGTGATAAAGATCATGTAAATACTCTGTATTAGAAATAAGCTTTCATTTTGTCATGCAGATAGTACTAATGACTAAACAGACTTTAATCAGGAGATCTCCACCTACTAACGTTAGGACTTCTTAAGGGTAATACTATAAACAGATTTTCTCTAAAATAAAATGCTTATGCTGCAGAAACAAAACCAAAATGAAACTCAAACATTGGTTATATACCAGTTTTTATAAGAACCAGAAGCATGAAAACTTTTCACAAATCACCTACTTTGGAATGGACCTTGTATAGGTTCAGTGGGTACGTCTACCAAGTGGAACAAGGTAATGGAAACTGCTAACATCTTCCATATGTGACAGCTTTTAAATTATAATATCATTTTAGGTACGGTGAACAGACTGTTCTAAAACAGCAGTATGTCAGACGGGTGGCTGGGTTTCCCTGTAGTTCCTTTTTCACTGTTTTTAGTCAGTGTTATAGAGTTCTAATTCTGCTATCTTGTCCATTATTTATTAAAGTGTATAGCTTAAAAAATAGCATAAGTTTTATCCAAGCAGTCTGAAATGGTTATAGTTTTCAGCCATTTTGAAGCCAGGAGAAAAATCCAGGCCTCAGTTAAACAAAGTGCACAGGTACATTCTTGAGTCCCACTCAATTCCGTGTTTTTTCCTGATGTGCAGAATGGGTTGTTTCATCTCCGTCAGATTCTATGGTTTATAAATCAAGTATGGCAGCATTTGGTGTGACATTATGCTGCAAGCAGGTAATAAAGAGCTACGGACAGGCTTCCTCACGTCTATATATTTCATAGGCTCTATAAATAAAGAGAGGCTGCCTCAACAAGGAACAAAATTTCTCTTCCATTACTTGCCTCTATGCTACTCTAAAATCTCTTTCTTGTTTCCCCAGATTTCAAAACTATTTTTGTAATTGTTCTTTCTCTTTAGCCCCTTCCCTCCCTGATCCCATAAAAATACAGTGGCAGAAGTTGACTGCCCTGAAAATTTTCTGTTGAACTAATTTTCAGAAAAGTAATAAACAGAGCTCACTTTAAGTTTAGCTTGTATAAACTGCAGAGATGGACTTACAAACTCTTCAAATACAGTTAACTTATCAACTCAGGGCACTTTCCTGTATAAAACTAATAAAAATTATAAAAATAAAAAGGGTAAAAATTCAGATTGAAAACTGAGTTTCCTAATATATGGTTAAAGACTATTCTTTGAAAGGAAAAGAAGCTATTCCCCACAAAATCTTCTATTACATTTTCAAACTCTAGAGAAGATTTATACCAACTTCCTTCAGGAAGCAAAAAATAAGATGAATGACTGTAGCTATGCTATGTAGCTGTACTCTCAATGTGGAAGTAAGCTTCTACTGCTAACACAAAAGTAAGCTGAAGTACCCATTGCTTACTCATAAGATTAAAAGGCAAGTTTCACAATGCATACAAGGGTGAAGGTCTGCAGTGTTGTGGCTGGTTCTGTGTGTTTAACTGATGACTTTTAATATGTAGTGATTACCCTTAAATGTGGTGTATTTTAGCAAGACAAGTAAATTATTCTAAATTAATACTTTTAATTTTTTAGGAACAGTGAAAGAATCATTCTCCAAGTAATTTGTGGTAGTTCTTATTAAACAGTAAGCAGCTGAGTTATTTAGTACGAATTGAACTGAGATAAATGAACTGGAAATTTCTTGAAACTAAACCCAATTATTCAATCTAGTATGTAAAAATAACACTTAGAAAAGTTACTACTAATTAATATTGTTAGTTCTCACTTAGATGCCATGACTAGCTGTGCTTTTTTATGTATTCCTGCAAAATGTGTAAGATGCTTTGCATTACTGCAAAATGGACATTTCTTTCACCCCTTCAAGGTAGAGAGTTTTGAGTATTCTGTGTTCATATTGCATTTATTTCCTTTAGGCAGGCATTTAAATCTTTTTTTTTTAAGATGATAAATATTTGGGCACACCAAAATTATTTTGTCATAGTACATTACTCCTGATAGATAATGAAAATAATTAATAATTGAGTTTCACAAAACCTTTATTTTACAGCTAGAGAGAGCTGGGAGGAAATGGTGGTACTGAGCTTCAGCACCAGAGAGCAGCACCATCTAAGAATTGTGATTCCAAGTCCCTCCCTTGAACCCCAATCCTGTTCCAGATGAAACAGACGTGCCCTCACTTCTTTGGGGGTAGGGACTATGTAATTCTCCTTTCGGATAATTTTCCCAGCTGATACGTGTGAAGAGGGACCCATAGCAATGCTCACGTGTTCTTTACCATTTGGATACATGCCCAACACATTCGTTTGTGGAACAGCACTTGTAAGTAGCCCAAGTTTTCATACCAGAGCACATGATTAGTCTAGATCTAACATGATCAGGAAGAAGACCTGTCAACCATAAGACCAGCTTCGTACCCCAAACAGGTATTTGGGTTAGCCCCAAAATTTGAGGGTTAAACAGGATTTGGCTTAGCAATATCTAGCCCTTTATTTTCTTTTGTTTAGGATTTATAAATAACAATAATGTCAAAGTGACTAGTAGACATTACTGTTCTCCTTGGGAACAGTTCAGCAATGCCCTCTGGCAGTTTTTGCGCTGAGCATGGGAGCGCAAAGAAAGTCTAAAAAGCATGCAATTACCCCCAGGAAACAATTACAATGCAAAAAGCACTGGATGGTACAAGTGACATTCCAGTAAACGAGGTGAACTTGTATCATCACCCTGCTTTGCCTCAGGGATATTCCCGCCAAAGGAATATCATTCAGTTCCAAGAACAGCCAAGGACAGAGGTGGGGCTGTTCATCAGCCATTCCAGGTCCGAGCCTAGGGAGCCAGAAGTTGTGGGCAAAGGGAACTCCTGCTAAGCCAGGCACTGACATTGCAACTCCCAAAAGCAAGGGGAGCAAAGCTTGCTGGAGGTGATTTTTAACCACCAGGTTGGAAACCAAGCCACACCCAGAGAAGCCTTGCTTGTATGTGAGACTTTCTTATTCCAAACTTAACGATTAAGAGAAATATGGGAAACAAAGTATTTTTTATGCCTAGTTCTGTTCACACTCACCCTCATGGGAGCAGGATCAAACTCTTTCTCTTCTTGGACTATGTTAAACTTCAAAGTTTAACCAAATGCTGGATTTCTTTCAATTCTAACCTTATTTCAGTCTCTGTTGAAGAAGTCTATCTGCAACAGGTAGAAACAATACTCAAACCACACAGCAGAAACAATGGCTGGAAAAGCAAACAAGGTGAACGTGGCCCAGTTTTATCCAGCAACTTTTCTCACTCACTGTAACCTTTTAAACCAACTCAGCTAGCCTCACACATATGCACAAAAAGCCTGTATTTACCTAGATAGATTTTCTTACCTAGCTGTTTCCAGAGGCACACAGAACAGCGGTATTTGGTATATGGTACTATTATTCTCTTTACATACTTTCAAAATATCTTCAAATATTGCATATTGACCATGTCAGAACTGGAATCATCTCTTCCCCATTTTCTAGATGCCTTCTGGGTATATACAAAATCAGGCTGATGGGAAAAGAAATTAATGCACTTACATACCTCTTTTCTGTCTCTGGATTACCACTATCACAAAAATGAAATTTGACTTGGAAATCTACAGTGTCTGAATACACTTTCAGCACCCTCAGGTGATCCATACTATACAGTTCTGCACTACAGTGCCAAGCTCTAGACACTCGGTCAAACCAAACCTCTCTTCTGAGCTTTCCAAGGTATGCCATTAGTAATGCTCAGAGATGGGCCTGCCAAAACCATCAGATTATCTGCTCTCCAAATAAAACAAGTAAATATACAAAAATCCTTAAGTTGAAGTTGCCTCAGGCTCTTTTACCTCACATAACGAGCACTTTTGGAAAGGTCCTGTTGACCTTGGCAGTATATTCAAACATGGCTGAACAGTTCTTGAGCAATTTTTCCAATGAATTAGGCACAAACAGGCATGTGTCATTGGGCACACATGCAGCTTTTTCTGTCTCCTCTTTCCCCTTAAAAATTAATAATCTCTCAAAACTGCCATGCAAAGAAAGTCACAGCAAGCAGTATGTCCCAGTGTATTACTGGCTTATGTTTGGTAGAACTTACTTAGGTAATTGCTTTACAAACACCACAGAGTACTGACCAGTTAGAGACCAGTTAGTCAAATGCATTTATTTTTTCTGACATTCATCTTAATCACAGAATTACTGTAAACTGGACATGTGAACTGACTGTTCATAACTTCATTACCAAAGAGGGAAAACTTAGGAATTTGGAGGCATTGACACCATGTATTAAACTCAGTCATCAACTTTTCACAGATGTAAAAGCTACACCAGTGAAAGCAGAGAACAGTGATAAATGTTTTACATGCTGTGCATGAGGTCTACCTATTCACTAGTTTTAAAATGCTTTAGGAAAGCATAAAAAAAAAAATATCCCACTGCTACAGTTGCAATCTTGCAGAAGTCTTCAGCTTTTTTTTTATTGCCAGGTGGTTCTACAGATCTGCTCGTTTTTTCTGTCAATTGGTTGTCAGACATCATTACCCCAGCACTATCAGTGCTTTGACCTGGGCAGGGAATCTATGTTACATTGATGTTGCTGCACTGATGAATGACTACCTCCTACTTGTCTGCCTTTCTCTCTTTCCTCACCTGTCCCATCAAGTGCCATTCTTCATTTGTCTCCATTCTGCCCATCAATCATTCTTTTCTGCACCCATACCTTAACTTGCAGGTTGGCCTTTCTTCTTTCATGAACTTCATGATTCCATTACATTTCTTTCCTCCTCTCACACTTCTATTTCTTCCTTTCTTCCTATGGGTCATATGAAAAAGATTCTGAAAACTTGGGAGGAGAGAAAGAGAAAATGAAATATTTTGTGTTGTAAGACAGCATCTCAACTAGAAAAATTATGACCTATCGGTAGCATTCAGCACACAACTTTTTTATACATTACTCTTACTGGCACCAAACATAAACATTTGTTACCATGAGAATCTCCACTCACCATTCTGCTTTATTCCTTCACACTTTCCCACATTGATAACATGTTCCGAGAGCTTTCTTTCTTTAACATGACGTATTATGGGAACACCTTTGGGCTGCTATGAAATATTCATCCCAGCTCAATCAAAACATAACACAAGCCCTAGCTCTGTATTTTCACCTGCAGATGTCAGGACAGAATACAAAGTTCAGTGATGTTATCCCACTTCACAAAGGGAAAGACCAAGAAAAATAAACTGATTAACCCAAAAAAACCCGGTAGCATAGCCACAAATGTAGGCCACGTCTTTCAAATCTTTTAGCTGTCCCCTGGTCAGTGCCACACAAAGAAAGCAAGCAAGCCATCTACAGCCTGATTAGCAGTCCAGTCCTCTCATTGCTACAGTCTCAGCTCAAACTTCAGCTACACAAAGAATGTGGAGCTGGATTCATAATGGGCATTTAATGATGTTCTCCTACTTTCTTACAATGTTTAAAATTGAAATGCCTATGTAAGACTGTTCTCTTACAGTTTAGAAAACATCTAACAAAACCTAGGAGTAATTATAGATCAATATTACTTTTAAAGACTAGCTAGACACATGGAGGATTGTATGGAATTATTAAAATAGAATTATGCCATTTTCCTCAGTGGTATGCTAAGTCAACTAATATGATCCCACAGTTTCTTTCAAAAATGTATTTGCAACATATGTTTGTTTTAATTTATAATGGGGCAGTAAGTTAATAAACTGCACTATTCCAAACTCTACTATTCATTAGCACAAGTACAGGCAATTAACTATCTTGGAACTTTTATTTAGCATTAACAGAGGAGTGAAACGTGAGAGCACTTGAAAGTAAGATTTCTCAGGAAAAAAACCCAAAGCTATTTAATGTTCATTTCAATTTGGTTTGATGTTTATTTGTTTTTTCAGTTTGTAGTAAGTGCCTTGTTATGATCATGTGAAAAGTTATTAGAGAAAGTTTTGAAGGGTTTATTTGTTCAAACAAAAGCTAGGGGAATTAAATAAAAACAAACTGAACATAAAATATGTAAAGATAGTACAGGTTGCAAATTAATAGCTTATTTTTTAAAAGGAAATTTAATAAAGCAATGCTGTTAGCTATTTGAAAACTGGAAAAATGATACTTAAACATGCCGGGAATGTTGGCAAGTTTTCCTACCTGAGCTGGAGTACAAATAACTAGTTATTATACTTATTGTATTTGCAATCAGAATTAACTAGATGACAATATTGTTCAAATATGCAACTGGAAATATCATTGGTTTTCCAAAACATCACATGGTGTAAATAATGTGTATTTTCACTGTAGGATTTTAAAACCAAGGTGTTCTCTCATGTTCGCTGTGTCTGTAACTCGATCACATAAACCTAAACTACTACAGTTCACTGTCAGTGAACTCTGATAGAATTTTGAATCCCAAAACTAATTTTTGCTGTTGTAATATACTGAAGAAATTAAAATCAAAATGATACTGCAGAGAAAAATGTTCTTCTCCACAATATGTAAATCAATATTTGAAAGAATGAAAAACCAACCTATTGTCACAATCTCAATGTAAGTAATATTAATGATCGCACAAATTCTTGATTTTTAGGTGTCTGCACTGATAAGATACATTTGATGTGACAGTTACCATGGCAACTACTCAGTTTCAGTGCATATTAGAGCATAAAGTTGTGTAAAAGCTGTTGATGCATGAGACCTCACTGTGACAGCCTCACAATGTATATTTCTATATAATTGTTTTATTTCTTTCTTAAATGGAAAAAAATTTCAAGTGAGCAACATTTAGCTGTCCTACAACTTCATGTTGGTTTACAAGTGGTGGTAGGATCTTTTATAGCACTGTAGAAAGAATAATCACCCAGAGAACCAACAACAAAGGGGAAAAAGTTTTCACTTCATTGTATTTTCACAATTAGCATTTCTCTAGATTCTTGGCTGACCAAGCAAATTTGTGGTTTGAAATAATTGTTCATTTCTTGCTCATTACCACTTAGAGATATAGGGGATTTTTTGCTCCAGCAAGCTTTTGCATTGGACTTTCCAATCTGACTATATGCATAATTCAAATATTTCAGGAAAAAAAGACTTTCATAAATTTAAAAAATACTGGTCATTTGACCTGTCTTGTATATATCATACAAAGTCTACAATAACTTTGCATCTAGCAGGAGAGTTGTGTTCTACAGGAGGGGAAAAGCAAGATTAATGAAAAAGCAAGACAGGCCAGGGAATCTCAGAAAATACCCAGAAATTTATAAAGGTCTAGCATGGATGCATCTGAAACATGAACTAGTTCTGCAAAATAAAACCTTTGTTTTAGAAAGGAAACTATCAAGAAAGAGAATGGATACAAGGTCTTAATGAAAAGTACTTCTGGGAGGTGTTAACTGGACTTCATGAATCTTTTCCTGAGAACCTAAGTGACAAATTTCAAAAACCCAAAATCTTGTTTCTTGTTAATTACTAAAACTCATCAGGGGAGCATTGAGGCTACACCAGAGATGATGCACTTAGACTTTCTTGTCTTGCTGTGGCAAAGCGATATTTATTAGCTCAATTTAGAAGCTGCTAGCAGCTAAACAGCTGACATCCCATGTCACGGGATGCAGAGAGGCTTACAGAACTTGGTAGACTCAAAAACAGCGTTCTGAAGTTTGGGTCTTCACTGCAGAGGTGGGTGACACAAGTTTTCCAAGATGGAGGAGGGTCATAAGAGCCTTCTCCTCTACTTATGTAAAGAGCTTCCTCATAGCCAGACTGAGAGGTGGGGCCCAACTAGAATGAAACAGCTTTCTCCTGGCTGACATGCCTGTCTCTTTCCTACCTTGTTTTTTTGGGGTGATAGGGAGGGGCAGGAGGACAGGAGCAGGAAGAAGGGGAAAACTCACCCCCATCTTTTCTTACCCAGGAATAGCCTGGGAACACACCCACATCAGACAGCTCTGAATTAGTCTAGGCATAGCCAGCCATTCAAGTCACGTTGCCTCCAGCTCTCCTTCCCTGCTGCCTGAAGCCAGATCTCTTCATGGTTATGTGGTCTACCTCAAGTTTAGTTCACCCCAGCTGTGTGTACCAGAACTCTGGAAAGAGGGAAGTGCTGGCAGAGGTCTGGAGAGCAGAGAGACAACCCCAAGCTATGTTCCAGAGAAAGCAGCAGTCTCAGGTGCTGCTCCAAGGCAAAGATGGCTGTCTACTGCCCCCAGCTTCTTCTCCCAAGGGGCATGTTGTGGGGTAGGGATGGTTTAACAGGTTTCAAAATGTGGGGTGATGAAAGGAAGGCAGAGAATATAATGTAGGCCTGCAAGAAAAGCTTTTCAGATCTTCTTTTAGTTCTTATTGCTGCCCCTCTGGTAATCTCTGAAGCTCCTAAACTTCACAGAAGGCCATGGTACATTTGAATGCTTTGATATATTAGATATCCATTTGTGGGTTCAGTTCTAAGATCTTCAAATTTTTATCATTTTCTAAAGTTAAATTTATGATCATTTGTTTTCACAAATTTTGTGTTGGACTTAATAGTTCTTATTAATTTCTTCACTCATGTGTGTTTAGAAAATGAAACTTCATTTTGAAATATGTGCCAGACATGGGTCCTTGTTCAGGCAGGGCCTGTCCTTTCCTCTGCTGGTAGCCATATCTGTGTTGTTCCTTCCACCTGGATGGTGGAGGCAAAAGAGAATGAAGCAGAAAGCAGACCTAGGCTTCATTAGGCCTGATGGACAGCAGATAAAATATTTATGTTCCTAAAGGGGGGACTACTATTGAGGGTCTGAAGATAGCCACTCAGATGCCCTTCCTTTCCATTGTGCTTCCTTGCCTCTATTCAGTAAAGTCAAACTAGGGCAGTGACAAAGGTCACTCATGCACACAGACTGAAAAGAGTACTCCTTTCCAAGAAATAGCTAATATAAACCTTTTCTCGCTGTGGATTTAGAGGAAAGACTTCTCCCACCTCTAACAGTGGGAAAGCAGATTCTGACACTTCTTGGTTGTGCTTCAACCACTTGCTCAAAGCTCACAGGAATTGCCATCAGAATTGCATGGACATGATAGCAGTTATCCTAATACATGAGCTGCACTCACATGTCTGCAATACACAAACAAGGTAAGAGAGAGAGTTACCATACAAGAGTTCTACAGAAAACATAACATTCCTTCTTCAGGGCCTCCAAAGGCTGCTCTGCAGGCTGATGCAAAACAGCTTATGGGGAAATCTATTGCTGCTCCCTCTTTCCCCACCCCTTCCACCCAAAATACCCGGACTGTATATCCAGGATATCCACCTGCTGTTCAAGATTCACTTTTCAGGAGTAATATTCAACTTGTACTGTCTATCAAACGCCTTTCTTTAGGGATTATTAACGTCTTTTGCTGTTAAAGATTCTCCACAGTTGCAAGATCCAAATCTGTTTTCTCATGAATGACTGCAAACAGATACAATCACTAAGACTACCATGTTGGCCACATGGGTGTATGACTCATGGCCAACAAGCTGTGAAGAGAAAACTGATAGATTGTTCTTACAAAAATCGGAGGGGATTTACCTGAAGAGATGCTCCTGGCTGCACCCAAGAGGCACAACATTTAAATATATATACAAATATAAACAATGTTTAGCCCTCTTGTAGCAAAAGAGCCTGAATCTTTCACTTAACACTCAAGGATAAGCCGTCTTATACCTGGGAAGACTGGCTACCATGCCAGACTTTCCACCACCTTTGCGGTGAACTCCCATTTTGACCAACAAGTCATAGCCTCTGGGAGGCTTTGTGAACAATTGTTAGCGCTGTGGGATTGATCGCCTACTTTAGATCTCTGATTCTCTTCTTTTCATTTATTCTATTCTAAGGATAAAATATCCTTTCATCTGTCAGTCCTGGATTGGATACGGCTATAATACACAGTGGCCTACAGGGCACAGAGTTAGAGGCCTCATGGACACACAACTCAACCTGAGGGCAAGGTTATGATTAAAAGTTTGAGGCTTCTTTATTTCAGAGGGTTTTGATTGAATAATCTTTGAAAATTATGTCACCAATTATGTTGCTTGTCTCTATTACTGGGAGAACTATTAGTAAAAATTTATTATCATTGTGAAAAAATATTTGCTACAATGAGAAGTGAGCAATCCAACTGAGAAATCACTTCAATTTGAAGTCACATATCTTTTCCCATTTTTCTGAAAGCAAAGAATAGCTGACAATTAAATAGTACAATGAGAGGCATAGTTGTGATCTAATACACCCACACCTGGGGCCCTAGGCTTGAAACTATGGAAGAAGGGTGTAACAGAAAGGTGTATCAGTCATTGCTAAGACTGTTAAATGTAAGCATGCTGCAGAACAGGCCTACTTATGTGGTCATATAAATAAATCACATCCCTGCTGGAACCTTTATGCTTGCTGCTCTTGAGTTTGATGGCAACTGTGTTGGAACACAGAAAAAAAGTTGTGATGGTTTTGTGATATGTGAAGTTTACTTTATCATGCCTCTACACCAATGAACTTTAGTCAAAAATTGCAGCACACTTCTTACACAAAGTTTTGTAGCCGCAGCTACGTGAATGACTGTTGTTTAGTGACATTCAGATGTATGTAACACTAACATTCAGATGTAGCACTAACTCAGTGTATGGAAGCAATTGCTTTATCCAGCATAAACCACAGCAGGTTACTGAAAAATTCCTTAAAAGTGTCAGGTTGGGCAAGTTCCCAAGGAAACATAAAATGCTTTAAAAGCTTAAAAGACTTCCAGTCTAGTACTCTACAAAGTTATTGCATTGATACTTCAATGAATAAAACAAGGCAAAACAGTTCAGTGGTTTATCTCAAGTGAGTATACTTCAGTGCAGCTTCTTTCAACATCCAGAACTCTACTCACTGATAAACCTTAATGCTGTCCTTTTTTCATGGGCAAGTGGTCTGTGAAGAGCTGATGAGGTCAGCAGAGGAAGTGTGCACCTGGATATACTCATGGCAGCCAGCTCAAGAAAACAGTGAAATTGTTCTTGTAAGCAATGAAAATATGACCAATAAAACCACTCATTAGAGAGTAGATGTCCTCCTGTTAGCATAAGTCTCAGTCATGTAGGCATCCTTCCTTCTTTCCCCTCCTCTCATTTTATAAACAAGTTTAATTTTGTAGCTAAGACTTAGCAAATACTGGACAGGTATGTCAGACTTGTATTAGCCCAGTGGTCGATTCTGCATACAGTACATACACGTCTTCAAATGTGACTGTGCAGCCTGTAAAGTCGTATTGTATCTCCTAGATTATTTCTCCTTCCCACCAAGGCCTACAGCCCTAGATACTTGGAAACCAACTTCCTCCTACTCTATGCAGTAGAATACAAAGTACTAACTAGGAAGAAAATAAGGTATGTGACTTCCAAACATCCATACTAGCCACAGGATCATATATTGTCTCTCTGCTGGCAAGAGAGTATATACATCCCAGATGATATTTTATTGCTGATCCTTATGTGTAGTGAAATGTTTAACATCCTTTTATGCAGCTAGGTCTGCATGAAGGCCAACAGAAACTCAGCTGTGGGCATTCTGAAGTAGGGTACATAAAGTTTACATTCTAAAACCAACCTCATTGGTGATACTTATGGCTGCCTACTATAAAATTACAGCCTGGTTTTTTTCCTTCTTTTAAAGGCTGGTGACATTCACATGATGCAGAACTCTCTTACAAGCTTTATAATGGAAAAGCCTTTACAATCTTTCAGCTATGGCCTGCCACAAAAGAAAACACAGTTGTTATACATTCTGAGAACTTAGAGTACACTGTGATTGTGTCATATTTTGGCAGGCTTGAAAGTTCAAATATATAATTGCAAATTTTAAGAAAGAGGTCTGCCATTTCCCTGAGGCAGCCTGTAACTTGAATGTCATTGAAAAAACAAGAGTCAGTGGCCAGTCAGACCAATACTGATGCTGCAACTGCCTGAACATAAGTATTTCCATTGTTCTGATTGGCTAAAATATTGTGAGTTGTTGGAAATAGTGGCCATTTTGGTAAAACAGTTATTGAAATAACATTGGAAAAAATAAGCAAAAGGCAGTAAATTTTATAGCCACAATTTCATTTCTTGCAATGTATATATGAAAATTAGTGATACAGTAACAATCAGATTTTTGGAGAAGCCAAAAGGTTATACAGGAGCCATTTATCAGTAGAAGAGTTTGAAAAAGTTCATATTATTTCTAAAATGAGATTTTCAGGAATTTTGCCTTCAGATTTGAACTCCTAAGATTTGCGGATATGCAGTAAATTATTCATATAAAATAGAAGTTACAAAGAGAATTATATGGGAAATTAAATGAAACCTTAAGTCAGAAGCATTACAGTAATGAGATCATATTTTTCCCTTTACTTCCTTCTGCTTCATCTCCTTCCTGAAGTTCTTAAAGGAAGCAAATAAAAAACATGTTCTAGTGAACTTCTGTGGTTTTAGATACAGGGATGTTCAGTTAGTTGACCTCTTCTATGCATTCATACCACAGATGTACTGTATTATTCCTCTTTTGTGTTAGTCCAAAAGCACTTTTGTAAACCACCAGTACACAGAATATTATGACACCATCACACTGGGACAGCAAAATGGCTGTGACCTGGGCTGGCCTCAAGAATGAAGTACCTTACCTCTTTGTTCCTTCAAGTCAGGAATATAGCACAGTAGAGAGGTGGTACATCAATCTTCCAGTCT
This sequence comes from Falco naumanni, assembly GCF_017639655.2. Taxonomy (NCBI): domain Eukaryota; kingdom Metazoa; phylum Chordata; class Aves; order Falconiformes; family Falconidae; genus Falco; species Falco naumanni. Next base: position 47,694,056 of record NC_054056.1, read on the forward strand.
CCTTTGCACTGAAAAGAGACATTTCTCTTCCAGGATCGGTTGCATAACAATGTATAATAATCAAGTATATTTCTAATCAGAAATATATACATACTGTCTCCATAAAGTGACGTTCACACATGCAGCTCTTCTTAACATAAACGGGGTGGGTTTTTTGTTTTACTCATAGTATTTGCAGAGCCAAGGATGGCTCAACAAGCATTAGAAAAGCTAGTAAATTCTGGTCTACGTTTTATAATGAGAGCGATTTTTACTATAAACCTAAGTTCAAGTGTCTTCTGACAGTAAGCCAGATTTTCAATTTTTTTAGTTTTAATAGTAGAAATAAATTAAATAATACAACAAAGTCTAATACAGGAAGGGGACCCTTATTAAAACAAAATGGAACTTCATGTGTTTCTGACTGTTTGAGCCTGAGGCTTCTCCCAGGTGCTAGTAATATATTGGCAGCCAAAGTCAGGCAAAAGTTCAAGGAAACACTTCTCTGCTTTTAAAAATCTGACAAGCAAAACTTCCAGTTACTGTTTTGAATAAATGATTTATAGCCAACTTTCTTAGGAACAGTTATCTGTCAAGGATATTTTGCTGTGAGTCCACCTCTTGAAAAATCTGTTAATTAACTGCTCTACCCAGATAGTGAACAATTTAGTGAAATATTGCTCTCCCTTCCATTTATGGCATAGAGCTTTTTTGCATGATCCTAATCACAAAGAAAAAGTAGTCACTCAGTCTTGGGAAAAAACTTAACTTCTGCACTTTAATGCATCCACAATCCACTTTTTCTTTCCTTTGACTTTTACTGCTGTGCTTTCTATTACGTTCTATTATGCTGTAGTACAGCAAGAAGACTGGCTGAGCTATCGCTCTCCAGCCTTCACAAGTAGCCACAGCTTTGTCTGTGAGATTTTTTAATGTACTATTCAGAATAGTTCAGTTCTCTCTTTAAGATTAAAAAAAGGGTGTTGGTTTGTTTTTACAAAAATTTTTAATAAAAAGTGTAGAATGTATTGTTACAAATTATAAATGCTTTCTTGTGTGTAGCAAAAGTTATCTTAAAGCAAGCTTATACTTGATTCATTTTAAGGCTACTTTATTCTTTTAAAATAATATGCAGAGGTCTTAATTTAACTGAGAATACACATACTCATATTATTTAAGGATAAGATCGTTTTAATGCATAACACTGTGCCAAATCCAGTATCTTATAATCATCACAGGACACAGGAGCTAGTAGAACAAAAAATTACAATAAAATAATGAACACTTGAAAACGCATTTAGTTTACTGATACATGTAACCTCTACTTTCAAAACTTAATAATTGCAGTATTAAACTTACCTGATTTGAAGTTAGATTTTCACTAGAACAGCTATTTTAGTAAAATGAGTAGTTAAAAAGAAAATAGAAACACCTGTGAAGTTGTTTTCTCATGCAGAGATGAAGTTGTGTTCTAAACATTTGCTATATAAGAAACAGGCTCCCAAGTTCCCAAGAATGTTTTTTGTGTTTTGATCACACTTCAAAAATGGAGAAAGAGACAACATACCCATTCACTGTATCGAACTGCATTCTGTGCATGAAGAATGTGTGTATGAAGCAGCATCCTGAAACTCTAAACAGAGTATCCATGGTACATTTTCAAGAAAAAGTCAATATAGTTGTCGATTTTTAGTCATTCCTCTTCCTTATTCAGCTACTGCCATCTGCACTAATGCTTGCTTGTTGCAGTTCAGAAATTAAGATTCCAGTTAATCAAAATCGATCATGAGTTACCTCTGTTTTGCACTTAGAACCTCAGGATGAAGTCATGGATAACTTATGTGTTAAGTTCACACTGACTTATACACCTAAGCCACAGCATTTGCAACATTTTTCATCATTTTCAATATTTAGCAAACGTAGTCATTCTTTATTCTCCTGATTGGGTTAGATTTTTTTTTTTTTTTTTTTTTTGGGGGGGGGGGGCGGGGGGGGGGAGGAGGGGGAAGACCCTGTATAGCTCCTGTTAAATGACAGAGGTTTGCTGGAGATTTTAAATTTTTTATGGCTTTTTGTTTGCATTTTAAATGGAGGCACTGTTTTACAGTCAACATCCCATAACCCCTCTCAAAAGATGTGTGGCATGGTACAAGTTTGTGAGAAGTGATTTCTTAAATACCAGTATGACTAAAAATGGCATTAATGTTTGGCTTCTGTGGAACGGAAGACTTACCACTACAAAAGTAAAAGTGAGAAGGGCAATAGGTAAATAATAACAAATTAAAAAGGGAAAAAATCTAAACTTAAGTGGGAAAGTACTAGGGAATATTTCACATTCTGCTTAAATGAAGACCAGAATTGAAGTATGATGATCTAATTTGCAGCTATCTTCTCCCCCCCCCCCCCCCTTTTTTTTTCGTTGAAAAGGGAGTGTTAGAGATCTCAGTGAGGAATGAGATAAAATAATAAATATAACAGTGTAAAACAAACTTGGTCTTTCACATTTGTACATTATTGGGTTGATATGCTCTCTATGTGTGTCTTCACCCATTCTTCAATCCGCAATAAAATATTTTTCTAGAGGTATTTACAAAATGTAGAATATATCCTAGGAGGGGTGGACTACACTGTGATAAAGTTCTAAGGAGATGTTACTAAGTATTACCATATTTATCACTGGGCACTACTTTTGAGACTTCACAGAGGCAATCAACTAAGTGAAGAACTTCCTTTCAAATTCTATCCACAGACAAAGCAAATGATTCAACTAAAACATGCTTCTGAGTTCTTGGATTTATTCCCAGTTTAACTGGCAATTATTTAACTCTTTCTTGGTGGGATAATTTCTTTTAGTCTGGATAAAGTATTGAAATGCATTTTCAGATTTACAAAGGTGGATATTAAATTTTCTTGGTCCTACAGAGTTCACAAATACTATTTTAACAATTTACAAAACATTGTTTTTAATCAAGGCCTAATTCTTTTTTATGTACAGTTGATGAGCACCACACCAGCAGTGTGAAAAAGTATTAAGTACATATAGTCCATTTAAAATGCTCATAGCCTGATAAAGTTATATTTATAATAGGAATTACTGTATTTGCAATTGCAATTTTCTTCCTTTGTTTTCTTACCTGAAAATTTGGAGGATTTTTTTTTTTTTAATCAAATAGGTCATCTTCTGACCACATGAATGAGAAATGGACTTTAGCTAGTCAGTTAATTCTGGATACAACTTTCCTTCCCCTACTTTTTGTAAAACTTGTTAAAGAAGAGGGTTTGCCTGAATAATCACAGACACATTAAACTACACTCATACCACTATGTCCAATGCAAAAATCACATAAAGGGATTCTAGTGCTTAAAACTCCTTCAGTACATGACTCAAGAGGTGCCTGGGTGAGCCAGCTTTCCTTGACTTATCTCCACTGACAACCCAATCAATGGATGGGGAACCCTTCTATCCCACAAAAAACCTGGAAGAAGTCATCTCCTTGTGCAGAGCAACTGAATTTCACTGTTAATACATTCTCATACCCTATTGTTGAGATCCACTTCATTAGATCCACAAGTGGATGAAATTAGAAAAACTCCAGTATTTGTTTTTTGAGCTAACTTTAACATTGCTTACTAAAACCCACATTAAACATTGTGCTTTCCTCACATGAATTAACCATCTTGGACAGATAGGAAAAACCTCCGCCTTGGAAAGGAAGAAACATGGCAGAGTGAATGATGTTTCTTCATGTGGAATCATAGATAAGGCTTCTGAAATGTCTTGGGAAAGATCACTCTAAAATCCAGTAGACTAACAGAACTAGAGGATGTTTCAGAAGTTTCCCAACTAATGAGCTTGGATTTAATCATTCCCTAATGAGTGTCCTCACAAATTAAAAAAAAATATATATATATTTTTAAATATGAGATAAATATGTTTGTGGAATATTTAAAAATTGAGAAATCTTGAAATTTTTACACCATCCTTCATTTGGTTGTTGGTTTCTATTATAGCTATTCAAACTGCTGGACTTCTGCACTAAAACCATAAGTACTTTGGAACTAGGAACACACCCATTGCCAATGGAACATGAAAAGAATGGTAAAAATAAATAGTTAAGAGAAATCCTAGCTAAAATAAAGAGGGAATAATGACCACAAAACAAAATGTTAAACTCCCAAAATAAATTTGAACAAAACAATAAGAAAAAGAAACAAACACTACTTTTTTCCCAGCTTTTCATGCTCAGAAAGAAGAACACCAAGATAATTTTTATGAAATTAGTTGAATAAATCTTTTCCCTTCTCTCTTCTCAAGAAAGGAAATAAGATTTTAAATAAAAGCTTTTAAAATTAAAAAAAAGATGTAATTTAAAACTAAATAGTACTGACCAAATAACGATGAAAGTGCAAGTGAGAAAAAACTGATTTTTTTAAATTATGAAAAAATTACATTAGCAATAAAACTAGAAAAGAGAAAATATTTCCTTCCTACACTGTAGTTCACCGCCAAATACATCAGCAAGTGGAGGTGGAAGGGTGGGGGGATTATAACACTCTGATTCTTTGTAGTTTGCTGTATATGATGATTCTTCAGAAAAGCTGCAGCTAAGCAGTCAGGGCATACCTGCATCTGTGATTTGTCCTGGGTCTGCATCCTGCCTCTGAGGGAAGCTGGTGGCTGGAGGGGAGATTGCTCTTCTCCAGAGTCACATCAAACGCACACAGCTGGGCCCTGCTTTTGGAGCACCTGGTAAAACTGGCAATGGGGCAGAAACATAGCAAGCAGCACACCTGCAGCAAGGGTGCAGAGTAAGAGACGTGCTGTGAGGAGCACGAGGAGCTGAGCATCAGTAGTAACAGATAGAAGGTGACTTTCTAGCAGACCCCAGGGAATATTTGGTGTTTTCCCAATCAAAGATGCCAGGGATTGTTGCTGGATGGGGCCTCCTTTTGCACCTTTTAAAAAGTTAACTTCTAGGTTATTCTTTTATGTTGTTGTAAAACTCCACTTGAGACGCTGGACACCTTCTGCTGTGCTCACTCCAAAGGAAAGGAGGCAAATGACAAAACACTTGGTATTGAAGCATTTCTCAACAGCAGCCGTCTCACACCTGGAAAGCACAAAATCTCACAACAGTCTAGAGAAAACAGTTATGATTACAGATTTTCTTTGGGTTTGTTTTACTGAAGATCATGCCTTGAAACTTTCCTGTATCTTTGTATGTACCTTCTGTTACAAACATATGATGATTCATGCCAACATCAACCCAGTGTTTACTATATATAAATATATATATCCTACGTATTTATTTATACATATTAAAAATTGTGCATTGTGTATAAACACATACATATATTTATATATATAGCTTTCTATATTGAAATTAATATTCAGCAATAAAACATAGATTCACTAGAATACAGTTTTACTGTATGTCCAATTTGTGATGTCTTTTGGCATTGAGAATTTGTCTATTTGATACATAAGGATTAAAAGCTTTACTGGAACAGAATCCTGTCTGATAGCTTTAAGAGGCTTCTCAGGCTGTGGTTTGGAAACCACTGAAATGAATGCCATGAAGCAAGTCAGGCAATTTTAAAATAAAATTAAGTGTCGTGTCTATTTCATTTACATTAGATATATTTGTTGTTTAGAGGTATAAAGAGTCCCCTGGAAGAGTTATGTTTTAATAAGAACCAGGGTTCACCATGCAGTTTTATCAGGATTTAAACTTTGGAAATATCCCTGTGGTTAAAGAAGAAAGCCAGAACCTCGCATCCTTCAAGCAGAGCCCTCAAGATAAGATTTAGGCCTTTGGCAGTCAGGATTGTTCTGGTTAGTAAATGATATAAGTACCTGAGCTTACTGATTATTACTAATACAGAAGCTGTTCTCTAGTTAAGTAGAGCTATTACAGCTTCTTTTTCAGTTGTGCAAATATTTTAACTGTCTGTGCAAGTCTGGCAGTTAGATGCTTGTGCAGGACACAATCTCGTAGAAATGTGTTTGAATTCTTTTTTCCCCTTTTTGATTCCAAAAGCTTTGAATTCAGAACTGCCAAATGGATTCTCTTTTTTCTGGAAAGGAGAATTCAGAGCCCTTTATAATCATGCAGGCCTTCCTGACCTATGAGTCTACTTGGAAGAAAGTGGCATTATGTGAAGCAATATGCGTATTATTTTTACTGACCACTTACTTATCTCCCTATTGGTTTATGATGGTTACCCATCACAGATGTAAGCAGATAATATACATTTGAAGCAAGCAGGCTAGCAATAGGTCAATTCACTATTTCCAAAGGAGCAGATTATCCTCTTCCTGTCAAAACATTTTGCCTTCACATTTACTACTGGAGAAGAACAAAGTCCAAGATGAAGAAATTTGTTCTGCAATGTCAATGCAAAGTTGCAGAAATAAAATTTTTCATCAGTAGACAACTAAAAGTATGGTAATGTTCACAGCTGTTACTTATGGTTTTCTCCAAGGACATCACTAAGTCATCCAGGCTGAGGAACTTCTAGCAAGTGTTTCCCCCATTAGTTTTTAATCTTGGAGCACTGGTGATTGCCTTTGGTAACAGGCTATTTCTACTGCTTTTTAAATCTTGGGATGCAGGAACAGCTCTTTGGATCTGGTTGCTCGTGTTTCCTTGAAGCTTCCTTGAAGGAACTGAAATTAAATGGGTACCTTTCCTTCTGTTTGTGTGATACAAGTTCTACAGGCTACACATATAAATGGCATAGTAAACACTGCTCCTACTTAAAACAAAACTATACATAAGAATGGCCCAATTAATATATTAAGGAGCTACAGTGTCTACAGGAAATCATCTGGATTCAAAAAACACAAAAACAGAGGAAAAAGGTGACTTCAAACAAGTGATTCAAGACTATATTTTAAAATACAGATGAGGAAATTCAGTTTCATTAATCTATGTTTAGAGATTAAAAACCCCATATCTGTTAATCCACATTTAAAAAGCTCAGTAATCTAATCAGTCTCAATAGTTCTAATTAGCAGCTTCTCTCATTACCATCCAGAACAGAAATAAATACAGATGCTGAACTTAAGCACCTCTTAAAATACTAGCATTAGTTTTTTAACTTCTGCAGGAAAGCACTTTGAGCTTTTGTCTTTTTAGGAACAACTTTATCTTCAGCAATATATAATTATCCACAACATTGTAGTATATGAGCATAGATGCAAATGTTTTCCTACAGCAGAAATAGCTCAGGGGAGAAACAATGAACTAAGTATTTGCTGTAACTCTGTCTCCTATTAACACACTCCTTTGGGATCTTAGAGATGTGGATTTAGATTCATCTGAAGAGTGGTATGAAGCCTCATTTCCACACTAGGTGACTATTCTGTGTTTGCAGAAGGAGTGGATCTGAACTCTGCAGATCCACTGTGCCAAAGAGAAGAAGCCAGAATAATTTGGACAGGATGTGGATTAGTGTTTACACTGATGTGTGTAATTTCTGTGGCTCAGCCCATCTCAATTGTGCCATTGGCATGAGATGTCCAAGTGGCAACAAATGCATATGGACTTGGCAGCCGTCCTCATGCCTAAACTGTCAGACATTTAGATTAATCCTGCCCTCACTATGTTGGAGTGTAAACAGCAGACAAGAAATCTGTAACGAAGGCAGCAACAGTCTGCACCAGTAACTGACCAGTATAGACTCTGCTCTTCTGCAGATCCTGAGAGCTGGGCTAATGACAGTGTATGATTGATAATTACATCTGTTCTTTCTCTTCTGTCTGCCTGTTCAGCAGAAAGTGCCTTGGCTCACTGCAAAGACAGGGAGAGCTTACTTTTTACATGCAGCCACACATGTTTTCAAAGGTATCATTTCTCCTACTGGAAGGGTATAACTTTCTGATGAAGTCATTGACATACAACTTGAAATATGATACCATATGGAATCTGTTCTTTAGATTTCACGCACTTGTCACAAGAATGACTTGTGGCTTTTTGTTAACTTCTGTTTCCAGACTTGTCAGTCTTAAAATAAAACACCTTTTCTTATATATATCACAGTGGCTTCACTACTCTTAACTGATTTAAAATGTCTCTATATCGTGTCATTTAAATTATCTATTAGAAACAAAACACTTGCTTGGTCAAGTATGTTCAGATCCTTCTGTTTTACAGTGTAACACTGCAGGCTGATAGGCATTTATCACTTCAGAAGAATCTCTTGTAAATCAGACTGAGACCAGCCACCTAATTTATCATTATGTACAATCAAAAATTACAGTTTATCTAATACCAAGAGCAAAGCTGCTTTTCTATAGGTTTTTTTCATAGCTCTCTTAAATTAAAAGAGGCTTCCTTCACTTTGATAATATGTAAATAATAAATAAAAGTGTCTGCTTATACTTTTCTTACTAGCTTCTGTAACCACCCTGTGGTGATGAAAACAACTATCATCTGCTAACTTGTGTAACTGGCATGGTTTTAAGAACTCTGAAGCCCTGCTTCAAGGCATGACTAAATGTCAACAGAAAGGCATATTTCCCACCTACACAAGTAGGCTCGTAAGTTGCAATTCAATTGGAGGAATACTTGGAGTATATTTGTTCTCATTAACAAGAATTTCACAGCCTATTTCTATGAAAAGATAGAAAAAAAAGTCTAAAAGTTTTAGATACCTAAAGCAGGACTTAGCAAGAGACTACTATGTCTTTGTGGATGAATTTGTCACCACCTGAAGACTTCTTTCAGGTGCCATTAAGACCAATATTTACTGTAACGGGTGACCTTAAAGGTTGTAAGTTACCTAATTACCTAGTTATTCCGTATATGAATAGAAGTGTGATACCACTAATATGAGGTTGGCTACTGCTCAGGAACCTTGAGCAGGCTCAGCCACCATTGATATGCCTGATCCTGTTGGTTATTTGGAGCACATGTTCCTGAAGCATATTATTCCCAGCAAAACACTGGAGTTACCGTTGCTGTCTCTGCAAACAGAAAGGCATGAAGTAGTGGTACTGCTGCTTTGTTTTCCATAGTTATGGTCACCTACAACATGCAAAGCAGGTTTCACCACTTCTTTTCAGATTAATTCAAACCTGTATCTTTCATATCCCAAAGAAGCGTACTAATACTTAAGCTTACAGGCAGTCAGGCTGGAGAAAGGAAAATTGGACATGTTCTTTCTCCCTTGCCTTACAGAAGATAAAAGATTAAGGAGAGAAAAACCCTAGGCTGCATAAAGACAGCATGAGAAGGAATATGAATCAGCAACTAAGACATCAACAGGCAAGAGACAGGTTTAACGTTTTATTGATGACCATAAATTTTAAGCTTCTAAACCCATCTTCCTTTAGAAGAGACTTCTGAGCTCAAAACTCTATAGGACAAAGGTTATTTCCTCCGTACTGATGTGGGAATTTGATACAGGCTGACTGCACAATCACTGCAGTCTTTTCTGGTTGCCAGGCCTAGAAATCCAAATGTTCCATTTGATATGTGGTTGTTTCAGCTCCTATATCATCCTACATGCCATACAAAAAAAACAACAGCTAAAAAGCTCCCTTTGTTTATGTATCTGAATTCAGCAGACGAACAGCCTAAAATGTAGGCATCTAATCCTTATCACTTAACACTTTAATGAATCAGATCATAAATGACTTGCTCAAGATCACACAGGAAGCTTATGCCAGTAACTGAAAAGCTGTCTTCTCATGCTTGGTCTAGTGCTTTACCCGACACTGAATTTATTTACTAAAAGCACCAGGGAGTTCACTTATACTGATACAGCTATGCAAAACAGAGATGTATCACACTAGATTTATATACACAAGGAAGACTGCAACCATCCTTGTACTGTATCACTAAGATATGTGACCATGAAGGATGACTTCCTGAAGAGAAAAGAATACCCACTACCTTCCCCTGCTGAGAATCACAATTAATGTGGAGTTTGTGATGAGAATTCCTGACTACAGAAACTGGAATAAACACCCAGCCAGTTTCATGAGACAACTAAAGTATTCTTCGCGCTCCCCACATCTGCCAGATTTCTCTATCCTGGATCTTCAAATTCACTGCTGTTAGCCAGCCAGCAAAGGTAATTTTTTTCTGAAGCTTGAATTCTTGAATAACAATGTAAGAATAAGCGCTGGCAAGACCAACACAATAATAATGTTCCGGTAGCCAGAATAAACGCAAATGAATGAAAGAGCCTCCACCTGAAACGCTCCATGTCACATGAAGCTAGCAGTGTGAGAAACTTCTGCTATGGCTTCCTCAGATGATTCAACAAAAAAGTACTAAAGAAGGCAGGGAGGAATATGAGATAAATGTTGTGAATCACACCTAAAATTTCATCCTTTTCAGCACATGACACAGGCATATTTGAGGGAAACCTAAACTGAATGAATGGTGGTTTGCCTGTACTGCTCCAAATGCACAGTGAACTTGTTTCTATCTTCTCATTTAGTTTATAGGAAATCTAGGTGTGGGTTCTGCCTTTGCCAGCAGGATTTCCTTTAAGACTGTTCTAAATAACAAGTTCAAAGCTTTTCCACAGTGGCTGGGTGCAAGGCATTTTTCTTTACACTGCTTTTAGAGCTTTTTCTCTTTTTATGTCACAATTAAATAGTGACTGAAATGGAATAAGACTCCCCAGTTCAGGATTTGACCAGTGAGTTCCATTTGCTGCTCCATCAAATACATAAAACTAAAGCTGTTGCGTATCCCTCCTTACGGAGTTGTTTTGAACACCGTGCTTGATACACTGGGTCTCTTTCCTTCCTCTCATTCCCCGAACACTGTTCCATACACGTTCACCTGTCCATTCACACAAAATGGAAGAACTGCAGGGCAAAGCTATGAAGTCAGTGAATTTTCTGTGGCCTGACTGTTAGGGTACTGCCTGGCCACATACACACTTGACTCTCATGTAGAAGGGGGCTTTGGGGACTGTTCCCAAAATGCCAACTATAATTCAGCTTAATCAGAAATCCCTGACTCACGCACAGCATTGGGAGTCCAGGCCTCCTTTGAAAGCTGCAGTGCTCAGCTACTGTGAAACTCCTTGGTGCACCCTGATGAATCTACTCTGGATAAATATTCTGTCATGCATCAGTAATTGAAATTCACAAATACTGCTCATCACCTAATAAGTGATGAACATTTTGACTAGCAAATGACAATTATTTTACATTTTAGCATAATACTTTTCCGTCCTTTGGAGTATCAAAGCACCTACTTCTTTTAGTATCCATGTACTGAAAGCTTCAGATGGGCCTATCTCTTACTGAAGAATTGTTATTGCACAGTGTTAGAGTGGCAAAGGATAAAGGAAAATTTTGAAGTAATTGCTCCACTTGTTTTCTTTCCCGCTTGCCTAACTCCAGCCTTTTCTACCAAAATAAGCGATAAAACCTTGTTCATTAATCTTCAGACTCAGTGTTTGGCACAGAGAAGTTATACTAGAAACGTTTGAGTTTAGAAGCCGTGTATTTAGTCTTACCTGGGAGTTGCTCTGTGTGTTATTACTCACATATACAGGCCCAAGAACAGCATTTAATTTTAGCCTGTAATAAGAAAATAAACCTCCTGTTTACTTTTGTTCACCACTAATTAGATATAATACTTTCCTCAACATCTGGCAAATTATAATTACATAAAATTAAGGAAATTGAGAGAACGTTCATAAGGAAGGCAAACACACAATTCGGTCTTTCCTCTGTCAGGTAAATAAATTCCATCCATCTACACACCCAAACCAAACTCTCTCAAAATCAATGGAAAGGCTCCCACTGGCCTCAGTGGCTTCTGGATCAGACCCAGCCTATTCCCTTTTAAGTCAGATCAGGACTTGAGTTAGATCATGATGTAACTGAATTAATTAGCATTAAATTATGAGAAACTACTCTCCATTACTACAAATTACTTGTAAAATAGCCAAGCTTTACCAGTATTAATGATTTCAGCAGTGCTAGATGAGAGTTTCTTTCCATGAATATTACTAATTACAACTTAAGGACCAAATTCAGGCTTTCAGATTCCCATTGCCGTTTTACAGTAACAGGTATACAAAAGCATGGGTGACTCCTCATTGCATTAGTTACCACCAGTTTGAGTTGGGCAGAATCAAACCCATCATCATGACTCTTCTCCTGGACTATGCACTTTATTGTGTTGGATCATCACAAAGATCCTATTCCTTAGGAATTTTGCACAGGCTGAAAGTCCTCTGCTGTGAACTTTTAGGCTGTTTGGATTTGGTGATCTGTTTTAATATATATTTATGAGAGCTTCAAGCTGGGAATTTGATTCTAGGTCTGTACTTCTGGCTCAAGCCCAGCTGTCTACATTTGGAAATGTATGTGATTTTGGAACACACTTTTCTGGAAGAGAATGTCAAGAAGATACATAATCAAGAGGGCATCATAGATAACGAGCTACAAAAACCTGTTTGTCACCCTCCTCCCACAATGGCGAAGAGCCTTCTACAGCTGCTAATTAGAAAATTAGAACACCTCAAATGGATTATATTTTACTGGCAGCATAGCGTCTTCCCCCCAGTGTTTTAAAGTACTTTTTGAGTTGTTTGCTGTCAGCAAAACAAGTGCGCTACCTGCGATCCTATAGACAACAAAGCCCGGCAGCAGGATTTCAGTCGGGTGATGTCACCCAGGTAAAATTGTACTGACAAGCTTTTAATTAAAGTTTTCCCACACATCTTTCTGCTGGTCCCCAGGAGCTATTATTCATTATGTGCCGACTGTCAGCCAATTGTGAGTCGGGAGGGAAGTGTTTTATTTTCAAAGCCCTTGCTGACAGCTAGAGAACACTTTGTTATACAATCTGTTTACTTTTTTCACACACACAATCTTGCTAAAGGGGAAATGGTCATGCAGTAGTGTTTACAGTTTATGGCAATAATTAAATGCATCTGGCAGAGCAGTAGCTGAAAGGAGGTCGGTGTGGGTGTGGGTGAAAAGCCATAAAATTCCTCCTATAAACAGTTACTCTCACCGTGAAGAGCCCCTAGCGTTTTAAGATGAAGTTTCTTTGGGAAAGGGCAGGTCCAAACAGGTGCACAGATTCTGAAATGGGAATATTTGGATCTAGCCATGTGGCAGTTGATGCTAAGAAACACTGTCCAGGAATCAGGGTAACACTCTTCTTATCTGTGACTAGAACAGTTTGAAGTGGTTATAAAACAGCTGTTTGTCCTTTGCATTGTTAAATCCCAAAGTACTTACCTCTATGAGAAGAAATGTACAATGAGAAACAACTTACCACCAGACAAAAGCAGAAGGCAGTGTGGTGTCCTGTTTCAGTAAAGGGCCAGTATTTGGTGCTTAATACTTTCAGAGAAACAGTCCTCTCAAAATTTTTAATGGCTTAGAATAAAATCCTTTTTATCAGTTGACAGGTGACGATAAATATTTATTGAGAGATTGAGAACAATTTTTTAATCATGGTAAAAAGGTGTAAGCAACAATCACTGCTTTGACTTAAGTATTAAATACTTGTATTTATTAATAATAGAAAGTCAACAAGTATTCTTATAATGTTATTAGATGAATTAATACTGATGCAATATTCACATACAGAGGCAAAAAAACCTCTGCATGCCACTTGCTGCCAGGCCATTGGTAATTCTGTGGAAATCACTTCCACTACAAAGCAAAAAGACTGGAAAATAAATTAATTTATGAATATTTAGATACCATCTCTTGCTGATATTATTATAAATTACTATGGAAATTATAGAAGGGATACACAGTTCCATTGTTAATGAATGAAAGTTTTTCACTGCTTTTAAATGCCTTTGAATAACTACATTCTTACTAAATGGGTTCTTTAAAATGGGCTGTTTCTGTGGTTATTGAGCATTAAACAGTGGGCCTTTGCTGTATATGGGCAGGCATAGGAGGCAGTTGTTACAGATAATTTAGTGTGCCCACCTTAAAAGGCCTTTTCTGTTTGGATAGCATAAAAGGTCTTTATCCCACCAGCATGTGAACATATCAGTGCAGGTTTCATTAATGGAAAGAAAAATACTAAAAATTCTAATTGCAAATTTCACTCATAATTGTTACTTTGCAGATTGTGCTTTCCCACTATTACAGGGTTTTTTTCCTCTTTAATGAAAGATTTTTATTATTTTTTAATTTTATGGGATGCTAGGAGCAAGATGATATTTTTAATTATTTTTTTTTCTCAGTCACAGACAGCAAATAGATACTAGGATACTACACAGTTACATTCAAATGAACATATTTGTGATCATACCATTTTCATCTCCCCAAGCTTAACAAAACCAACATACTATGAATAATGTAAGCAGTTTATGTTAATTTTTACTTTAAGATCAACATTGTAAGGGAGTATTACTACTTTAGGATCAGCATTATAAGCACCAACAGCAAGATTTATCAGAGATTTCTGAAATCAAAGTACAAAGGTTAGGTAACCTGCTAGAGATTTATGGGGTAGAAAAGGTGAGAAAGCTCTTGCTTCAAAGTTCAAAGTTTCCCATGCATTTTAGTCAGACTACTGCATCCAAAATGCATGGAGCAATAAGCACAATCCTAGGTTCCTTGCTGATAAGCGAGAAAAGGACCCAGTCATGACTCCCTTCTCTCCCACATGCTTTCTACCAGAAAGCTTGGGGAAGCTGCAAGGCAAAAGAGCCAAATATCTTCAGAGACAGCAGGTACTTGAATCCAGCAGGGATCATTCCCTCAGGCACAGCACTGTGCTAATGTGATTGCACACCTTCCTCCTGGAGCTAGTCCATATCTAGCTGTCTGAATTGATAGGAAGCAACTGTCTGCAACTGGCTTCCCAGCTCCCTCCCTAGGAATGTGTCTTCCTTTGTGGTCCTGGACTCAAGACTCTGATCTGATAAACACAAGGACAAGAGTACCACTGGCTCAACTCCCATCAACTTTCACATGCAAAAAGAAACTATCAGTAAAACAAAAACCAACCCTGTAACAGTTGAGATGGGGGTGCTCTCAAACTGATAAATTTTGAAGTTACCAGGAAATTGTAAAGAATTCATTTTATGAAAAAAAACCCAGTATTTTTTTCATAAATATGATAAGGATTCCTTAGAAAAATTCAGATATCTCTACTAAGGTTTGACTGTATTGTGTATACATGTGTGCTTGGACTTTAATCGGACACTGGACAGTAGGTAAGGTAAAACAACACAACACCACCTGATACTCAGCACACATGTACTGGTGAACTGATTTTGAAGCAGGTACCACAACTTCTTCATTGCTACTGACATGTGGCTCAGTTAAAGCAGCAAGGACTAGTGCTACAAAAATGCAATCATGCTAAGTAGCGTATGAGACACAGATAACAAAGTATTACCAACTATTGTAGTTTAACCTCAGCCAGAAACTAAGCCCCACACAGCCACTCACTCACTCCCCCTGCATCAGGATGGGGAGAGAATCAGAGGAGTAAAAGTGAGAAAACTCATGCGTTGAGATAAACACAATTTAATAAGTAAAGCAAAAGCTGCACACACAAGCAAAGCAAAGCATTCATTCACCACTTCCCATGGGCAGGCAGGTGTTCAGCCATCCCCAGGAAAGCCGGGCTCCATCACACCTAACAGTGACTTGGGAAGACAAAACACCATCACTCCAAACATTCCCCCCTTCCTTCTTCTTCTCACAGCTTCATATGCTGAGCATGACACCATGTGGTACGGGATATCCCTTTGGTCAGCTGGGGTCAG
The DNA here is from genome assembly GCF_017639655.2 of Falco naumanni. Classification (NCBI taxonomy): domain Eukaryota; kingdom Metazoa; phylum Chordata; class Aves; order Falconiformes; family Falconidae; genus Falco; species Falco naumanni. The sequence continues at coordinate 47,709,770 of NC_054056.1, forward strand.
CTGTCCCAGCTGTGTCCCCTCCAGCTTCTCGTGCCCCCCCAGCCTGCTCGCTGGTGGGTGGGTGAGGAGCAGAAAAGCCCTTGGCTCTGAGAGCTGCTCAGCAGTAACCAAAACATCCCCGAATTGGCAGCACCATTTCCAGCACAAATCCAAACACAGCCCATACTAGCTACCATGAAGAAAATTAACCCTATTCCAGACAAAACCAGCACCATTCTTCACCCCTTATTCCATACCATTTACATAATGCTCAGGTCCTACACTATCCAATATATCATCTTTAACCACTATCCGCCTTCCCATCCTTTGATATAATAAACAGATGTCTTTCCCATAGTCTATGGACCACCCCTGTAAAATGCCTGTAAAATGTCCACAAATGTCTACAAAATGTCCACAAGGTTCATTTAGTCCATGGCTTTGTGCTACGTCTGTTATGGTGGTCACTCAGGACAGAAGAGGTGGTGTGTTTCATGGAGCTACTGGACACCAAAGCCAGCTCAGGTTGGTCATTGCGGCACTTGCACTGCTTCTTCTAAGTCTTGCCCTGCATTGGCTCAAGTGTTTCCTGTTATAGTAATTCCTATAATATGCAACTGAAATAATGGGTTACAACATTTTAAAGGTATTTCCATTATAAACTCCTCCTCTGTTCCCTTTGGACCAGACCATAGGATTTAACATTGCAATGAACTCCTTCCCCTTGCCCCTGCTCCAGCTTGGACTTACCCACAGACTGCAGTTGCTTAGGGTTGTACCCGCTCCAAGTGGAGCCTTATCTATGAGCCACAGTCTCTTCAGGACCTGCAGGTACTGGTTGACAGCCGGCTGGACATGAGCCAGCAGTGGACCCAGGTGGCCAAGAAGGCCAATAGCATCCTGGCTTGTATCTGAAATACTGTGGCCAGCAGGACACGGGGAGTGATCATCTTCCTATACTCAGCACTGGTGAGGCCACACCTCAAGTCCTGGGTTCAGTTTTGGGCCCCTCACTTCAAGAGAAACATTGAGGTGCTGGAGTGTATCCAGAGAAGGGCAATGAAGCTGGTGAAGGGTCTAGAGAGCAAGTCTTATGAGGAACAGCTGAGGGAACTGGGGTTGTTGAGCCAAGAGAGGACGAGACTCAGGGGGGACCTTATTGTTCTCTACAACTGCCAGAAAGGAGGTTGTAGGCAGGTGGGGGTAGGTCTCTTCTCCCAGACAGCAAGTGACAGAACAAGAGGAAATGGCCTCAAGTTGCACCAGGGCAGGTTTAGATTGGATATTAGGAAAATTTTCTTTACTGAAAGGGTGGTCAAGCATTGGAACAGGCTGCCCAGGGAGGTGGTGGAATCACTGTCCCTGGAGGTGTTTAAAAAAAACTTAGATGTCGAGCCTAGGGACATGGTTTAGTGGTGGACTTGGTAGTCCTGGGTTAATGGTTGGACTTGATGATCTTAAAGTTCTTTTCCAACCTAAATGATTCTCTGATTCTATGATTCTATGATTCAGGGATATACCTGCTGTGGCATAGACCTATCCAGAGCCACAGTAGCTTTGAGGTAAACTTGTTCCAGACTGGCCTTCTCCATGGGCCACAATGTCTTCAGAGATATAACTTCTCCAGCGTGCTGTTACCTACAGCCACAGACCCTTCAGAAGTAAACCTGCTTCGACATGGCCTTACTCATAGCTGCATTCCCTTTGGGGTGTACCTGCTCTGTGGGGGGCTTCTCCATGTCCATACACTTGGAGGTGCTCCAGGAAGACTTCATGCACAGCCACTAATGCTTCAAGGTGTACCTGCTGCAGCACACGCTTATCCACAGCCACAGATGCTTCAAAGTGTAACCTCCAGCATGGACTTACTCTCAGGCCACAACCCCTTCAGAGGTATACCTGCTGCAGCACAGACATAGGAACAGCCACAGGTGCTTCCAGATATACCTGCTCTGGCATTGGCTTAACCAAGGCCACAGACACTTCAGGGTGTCCTGTCCCACATGGACTTATCTACAGGTCACAGTCCCATCGACTCAAGTTCACAGAGAAGTTCCATCCTGTCCAGTACAGCAGCACAGAAGCAGCAGCAATACCCTGGCCACCTGCCAGCCCAGGCACATTGCCATTGCTGTTATCAGAATGTTCGCAGGCACAGTGGAGTAAGATGATAATCAGTACAGCAAGCAGCAAAAGCAAAAAGCAGCCACTAATGAGCACAAGACTCTAACTTACAGTAAGGCAAGCAAGCCCCATGGCAAGTACAGGAGTCTGCCAATTAATAGCTAAACAGCAATAACAGCTATAAATTCAATCTAGCACATTCCTATCAAACCTGTCATTATCTCAAACCCTTCAAGCCCCACACTGGGCGCCAAAAAGGACTGTCATGGTTTAACCCCAGCCAGCAACCAAGCTGCTCACTCACTCCCCCTGCATCAGGATGGGGGAGAGAATCAGAGGAGTAAAAGTGAGAAAACTCATGCGTTGAGATAAACACAATTTAATAAGTAAAGCAAAAGCTGCACACACAAGCAAAGCAAAGCAAAGCATTCATTCACCACCTCCCATGGGCAGGCAGGTGTTCAGCCATCCCCAGGAAAGCCGGGCTCCATCATGTGTAATGGTTACTTGGGAAGACAAAACACCATCACTCCAAACATCACCCCCCTTCCTTCTTCTTCCCCCAGCTTCATATGCTGAGCGTGACACCATGTGGTACGGGATATCCCTTTGGTCAGCTGGGGTCAGCTGTCCCAGCTGTGTCCCCTCCAGCTTCTCGTTCCCCCCCAGCCTGCTCGCTGGTGGGTGGGTGAGGAGCAGAAAAGCCCTTGGCTCTGTGTGAGGCTGCTCAGCAGGGACCAAAACATCCCTGAACTGGGAACACTCTTTCCAGCACAAATCCAAAACATAGCCCCACGCTACTATGAAGAAAATTAACCCTATCCCAGCAAAAACCAGCACAGAAATATTCCACATTAATGCAAAAATTTTAAACTGTGTATAAACAAGTTCAAATGGGTACTCACCATTTAAATATACTGTTTTTAGTAGTGTGCCAAAAGGATCTATTTTTTGCCCAACACAATTTGATATTATCATCAAAGGTCTAAAAGGAAACTAAAATAGGTAGGTAGCACAAAAAAAGAAAGATTTATGTAAGTTATAAAGACTGGTCAGTTCTGCAAACCATGGCATTTCAGATTAAGGAATGTAATAGCTGTTTGCTCTTGAAACAAAATGATTAGGGTTTAATAATAACAAGTTAAGCATGAACTGCCTTTCTTCTTCCAGGATATATGATCACTTAAATATCCTTTTATGCCCTGGCCTGCCAGTTGCATACCATTACCCATAATTTCCTATATTTTCTGCTTCTTTCAGATCCTGGCCCCTATTTTATAAACTGTGCTCAAATTGGGGGAAGAAAGTAAAAAACCCAGACATATTTTTATAGGGTATTTTTCACATATTAGAAGCAGTTACAAAAGGGTACCTCCCCAACCCCTGCCCAAAAATGGTCTGCTGAGAGTACAAAACAGATCTGCATCTGAAACAAACAAACAATCCAAAAAACAGCCAAAGAACTTTGACAGTTTTGCCTACCTTCTCCAGTCTCACCTTTCACCTTTCATTTCCAGATAAGATCTGAATAGCTACCAGAGAAACAAATCATTCTTCTTTTTCCAATGTGATATCCCCTCTGGCTGTGTAACATATCTCTGTTCTAATAAAGGGAGATCTACTACTTCTGTCTTGAGCGTACCCAATGCAGACTTGAAATTTTTTAATCTTCAAGCTGCTCAGAAATAGTGTTTTTTATCAGAGTCACTTATATGGAATGATTACTGCTATATCAAACAAAGTTACTTAGCATGACAGAGATCATAGCTTGACAACGGACTACAGCTTGGCTTTCTGCCATCCACTGAACCCCTATTTTTTTCTAAGAAATTAAATGGTAATAACTGCTTTCTGGGTTTTGTGTCTTCCTTGTCAAAAAAATCACCTTTCAATACACTTCCCATTCAGTTCTTGCCATTCATCTGGACTGGCACATCATCTTCCCCCTGCAACATGTTTTAGTGGATTTGGAGTTACCAAGAAGCACTTTTTAAATTCTAAAATGAAATTTACAAAAAGGTCCCCCTGGAAACTGACAGTGCCCTGCAGGGCTCTTGCCCCAGGCAGCTAAGAAAGCACATGAAGGTATGATAAAGGCTTGTTTGAACAATTCTTTCCTCATCTTCAGCCAGGTTATTTCCCCCAGCAAACTGCAGGTTAAGCTGGCAGATATCTTGCTTGTCTTTCTCTCCCTTTTATATTTTTTTCCTCTGTTTATATTTTTAGTGAATGGATGCATCTCCAAACATGTCCATTATATTTCACATTAGTCAGTGCAGTAAATCGCTCCAGTTGTGGTCTCTCTCCCTCATTTCACTATTCAGGTGCTGCGATGTGATTTTGTCTTAATTTCAAGCTTGTTACAGTGCAATGCCTGGTTTAGGATGTTGTGTGTGTTGGGTTTTTTTAAAAAAACAGAGGAAAAGAAAAGATGTAGCAGGTATCTTTCAGTAACACAGACCATTCTTGTCTCTCTTCCTTCACTGCTTTTACAACACTGTGAATGAAGCAAGCATTAGGGATAGGAGGCAAACTGCATGAGGAAACCCACACAGAATTACGTTGACAGCCTGATGATGTGCACTGTATCTCACTGTTCATGCCTGCCCACATGTGCTGGAGCTATGAGTTCATTCAGGTTTGTGTCTCTGCAATGCAGTGCAAAAAGGAGTTAGCTCCGGACATATTATTTCTCTTCTCGCACTCATCAGTGTGGGTCTCCCTATCATCAGCTCCCCACAAAGCAGGCTCTGTGCTGCTCTAATTGAGTCTTCAGTCTTCCTGTACCTCCTCCTCTTCATGTTAATGGTGTGAACAGCAAGAAAATTGAGCACAAATATTGGGCTCACTCTACAAGCAGCTGATGTGCAAGCTTATGACAAGCCAGCTTTCATGTGGCTCAACCTCTTCCTTTGAATACAGAATAAGCACAAACCTCACACCTGAGCCACTACACCCATTTGTTTGGTGTCAGCGAGTGATAGTGTCTTTTGGGGCATGGGCTTCTGAGCAGCCAGTGTCTGGAAGGAAATTAATACATGAAAACACTAGGACAACAATACCTGTCAGGCCAAAGATATCTGTAATCCTTTCTCTGACAATACCTGTCAGAGGCCCCCTCTGGAACAGTTAGGAAAGAGGACAAACTCACGATGATGTTTCTGCTGGATAATCTGTCACCCCTTGGTGGCAACACAAACTTCCAAGCCAGAAATAGCACTTTCATATTTATAATTTTTCCTTCCATTAGTTTGTCCAATCACTTTTTATGTCAGGTAAATTTCTAACATTCAAACATCCTTTTGGTGGAGGATTCCACAGCTAACCACACATTGTAAGAAAAACTGCCTTCCTTGTTTGGGACCTGCTAGTGACTTGTTTCATTTGATGACTTTAAAGTTATTGCAGTGCAAGAAACAGTGCTAACTATTCTTCTCATCAAGTACTACAAAAGAAAAAGCTCTCCACTGCCATTATGACTCTCATGAACATTTAGTGACATTGGAGCAATCGGCAGAGTTGAGAAAAAAATGACCTTTTAATGAACTTCTATGAAGAATAGAATATATATCATGAGTATATATATCATTAATAAATAGATCTGTGTAACATCTCTCTTATGACACTTCTTTTATCGTATAAGGTATTTACTTGCATAGGAGTCATTCCATACCTCTGATCATACCCTGTCCTTTGACTTTCCCAGATTCTGTGCTCCTTTCAAAGTTCGGATACTGGTTCTACATCCAATATTCATGATGCAGATGGGGGATTTATGCAGTACAACAGTAACATCTGGTTTGAGCTCTATTTGTCATCAGACTTCATAATATTTCATTTTCTTTTTAACTAGTGTCGAACACAGTTTTCATGGAACTACAAAGTTAGGAGTCTTCCCTGATACATATCACTTCAAATTTATCTACTCCAAATTTCCTTTGCCATTTTATCTGTCACTCACTCATCACCATGATGTCCTTGTGCAGCACTTTGTAGGTGTCTTTCATTTTTATAATCTTGATTAACTCAGTAACACCTGTGAATTTTTTCACCTCGCTGCTCACTTTCTTCTTAAATCATTCATTAGTATGGTGAACAGCACATATATGGCACAGACTCATGTAAGACTCCACTGATGATCACCTTCCACTGTGAAAATATATTTCTACATAATTTTTCTCATAGGAATTTTTTAGTCATGTGAGAAGATTTTCTTTTATCTCATGGCAAGTCAGTTGAAGAGCTTTTGGAGAAGAAAGCCCAAACAGAAATGTTTTTGGAAAACAAAATGGCTACATCAACTGATCTTCCTTATCCACATACTTCTTGACTTCTTCAGAGAAGTCATAGCTCATTCATTGATTTGAATTCACAACTATATGATTCTTTCCTAATATATTATAATCCTTACTATATTTATACCTAAGATACTATACTTATCTATGTTTTATCTAACTCTATCCTTTACTGTAGTTTCTACCAACTTTATGGATACATAAAGAACTTACAGACTTACATTAATCTCTGGATGACCTCATAAAAAACTGCACCTTGAGTCTGTGTTACAAGGGAAATCACACGCTACAGTTAATATTTCAGCTCTTTCATCCAAGGGAGCCTATAGAATCTGAGAGGCAGGTGAACATGAGCTGGTTTTGACAACTTTCAGAGGTCAGTTTATTGATTTATTCCTCAGCTCCTTCTACTTTTATCTTTATTTTGAGACAGATCCTGTAAGTTGTACCCAGAAATAGGAATTATTCTGTTTGAACTTCCCAAAACTGTTGTTATTTAAAAAACTTTTTTAGAAAAATATTTCTTTTTTCACTATAATATTATCTTCCCCGAGCTCCTTTCAGATCTCCTGGCAGACTTCCTAGTCTTGATACACTTGAAAAATTATTAGTACTTTTTATGCCTTTGGTAAATGGTTTCTTGGACTCTTTCTTGCCTTGTTTTTATATGTCCAAATCAATTCTTATCCTAATGTTCTTTTTTTGTTTTCTGCCTTTGGATAAGATATCAGGCTTTGGCTCTGCTGTACCAAGGGGGCACAGCAACTTGTGCAAATGCAGAAAGATGTACATTCTTGGGTACTCATAGGGGATATGAACTAAGAGGTGAGAACTGTATGGATTTCTTAACTTTTTTGAGAGCAGTGACTTAAATGTGAAAAACACCAGTGAACATGTTTGTCATGAAATCTTACTGTACTTCATATGTCTGAAAAGTGGAAGCATATATAAAAAAAAAATAGTATATAAAAAATAATATAGTATAAGCAGAGAAGAGCATTATTCATACATCCAAATTTAAGCCAACTGACATTTGTTGGCTTTACTTATACAGCCTCTATCTCAACAAATATAGAAGTTAAACTGTGCTGACTGGTATAAAATCATATACCAACAGACTTCAGCCACTGATGGAAAATGGGCTGCACCTTGTTATAGGTTTCTTGCTTTCCAGCTGATATCCATGCTTAAAACAAGTAGACTTTCCACAGCTCACACATAATGCTTCAAAGCAGCGTTCCACAGAGTCAAAAGGTAAATCCAATTCCTTCTAAAATACGAAGTTCCTGGGATTGTTCATGGTGCTTGGCAGGAACCATGAACCTTAGTGACTGCATGAGTGAGTTATTTGTAAGAAGTATTCTAAGAAAATTCTAAATATAGGTGTAGAAGTTGGTCATTTTAGAGGTGGCTTTACCTCAGGAACTCCTTAGCTAAAGTAACCTGAGTCTTAGCCTCACAAAGCAATTTGTCAGAGCAAACTCATGAGGTATTTGAACTTTACTAAAAAAAAAATTTTAAAACCACGCAAAAAGTACCCTGAAGAAAATCAGGTAAAAAAACCTAACAAAACCTGAAATACAGAAAAAAAAAATTAGTAGTCCCTATATACACACCAACAAACAAGTGAACACAGAATCTCCATCACAATTAGCAAATGGAAAAATCATTTTTGTATTCTGTACAAGGAGTGGTTTGCTTCCACCATCTGTCCAGCCAAGCTATTCACCTGAAGTGAATGAGGGTGTTTTCCATTAAAACATTCTTTCCCTTCTTAAGACTTGGCACTATACAAAGAACACATTTTAAGTTCCCAAGAAAACTGTTTCTTTCAACTAATGCTCAGATTTACTACACATATTTAAGTCCATATTCAAATGTGTAAAGATAGTCAAAATAAATGCTCATATGACATTTAATTCTGTAAAAATAAGTTTGGTTAACTGTTCTGCTCCATACAGAATAACACACTGAAATAACAAATGCACCAGTCAGTGAAACGCTTTACAGAGAACAAAATATAGGTACTTTGTTTCATCGGAGAACTGCCATAATCATATGACAGTTATACTATAAGTTATGGGTATGGAGACAGGACAGTGCATTAGATTAATACTTTGCCTTTTTAATCTATTAATCTACCACCTTTGGGACATGATTTTAAATCCACTGCAGAGCAAAGTGACTGAAAATCATTCCATCCTGACAGCTTTAAAAGATCACAAGTGAAACATGTTAAGAAGGTCTCAACCCAGTTGATACTGAGCAGGAGCAGTCATCTCAGAAGATACTCAGCATTGGTCCTCTTTGAGCATTCTCACGAAAACAGATAGCTTTATTACAGCAGGGGGTATTTCATACTATTCTGCTAATAAAATTATTCAAATACATGCTAAATCAGCCCAGGATGAGTGCACTATAGGTTCACTGTCAAAGAATATTTTATAACCACCGGTCATGTATAAAAAGTTAGGAAAAATATTTCCCTGCTGATGCTGATATGAAAAGGGCAGATGGATATGGTGTAAAAGCAATGCATTTTATTATTTTTTAACTTTTTGGAATGGGTAAGAGAATGACAAAATCATCTGAACAGCAGAAAGAAGCTAGGTAAACTGTTCTGCAGCATTAGTCCACAACTTTAAATTATAACTGCAAATTCTCTAGATAGTATTTTCTAACTACAGTAAGTTTGTTTTAAAAACAATTTTTCAAAGATGCAAAATAATTCCAGCAACTACTGTGGTTTCTTTTCTCTCACTAATAAATGTGAATTAAGACAAATAGCAGCTTTAGTAATTTTTGTGCTGGTGAATTCCTAATTAAATAGTTTATTAGTAGATTATCTAACCTTCATTTAATGAGGCCCTCCAGATGTTGTGTCTTAAGTGAAGCAAAAAGGAAAACAGCTGAATGCTAAGCACAACATAATTGGTTATGGTCAACTTGGAAAAGTCTGCGTTCTCGTGTTACCATTACTGTAAAAACATAGGATTTTCTCTAGAAATAGTCAATGAATGATGACCTACAGAAAACCCTTTCACTATCTGCAGTTATAATTTAAAATTTATTTGGCTGTATTTGCTTCAGTTCTATTTAACATTAGTCTTCTCTCCACTACTTGTGTGCAGCTATCTCTAACAGTTGATTCCAGCTTGCACTTTTCTCTTTCTGACACTTCCATTTTAAGTTTCATCTAGTTGTTCCTCCTAAAGAACTGTGTCCAGTACAAATTCACATTTCCTTTCCTGAATAGTTAACAGAAAAATCATCTAATTCTATACAGAATATATATATTCCAATCATCTCATTCTATTTTTCAGACTGATCAGAAATGAAGCATCTACAGAATTTTTGTACAGTATAGGAAACAGCTTATTAGCATAACTGACTCTCAGAAAGTCTGGATTTAAGACACTACCTACATAAGCATAATAAGAATTTAAAACACAATAAAATATTTTTTCTCTGTAATCATATTGAATTTTACTGAAGTATTGAGTTTTCTTCTAGAGAAACATGAAGATGTTTCATTTATCTTTTCAGTGCTTATTAACATTGCAAAATTAGTCATATGACACTTCTTTGAAGAATTCAACAAGGAATGTAGATAGAAGATAAAGATATTTTCCATGGAGATCCAAAAGATTTTCAAAAAAACCTATGTAGTCATGGCATATAAGGGATTATAGTATGGATAAATGCTGTACTACAGTAGTGCTGGAAACGGAGGGTAAGAAGAGATGGTCAATTCCTATGATGAAAGTAGGCTTTTCAATTAAATGATCTGCCCAAATGATCTGCCCTAGGGTTTATGTTTTTCATGGTCCTGGAAGAAGGATAATGAGGTAAAAATCTTCTAATGACACTGTTAAGGATAGGAAAACAAGGGCTAACTCTTAAGAACATTAAAAGGATCTCATGTGATTCAGGATGTGGTCAATAACATAACAGACAAAATTTAGTTTTGATAAATCTGAACTGATAACTATGATAAAATAGGTCTTACATCCCCATATAAAAGCATGGTCCCTGAGCTGACCACTGTCAATGAAATATAAGATCTTGGGGTTATGATGAAAAATCTGTGAAAACATCAACTTGATGCACTCCAGCACTCAAAAAGGCAAAACAACCATTATGAAGTAGAAGGAAAACAGTATATTATTATGTCACTCAGTAAACAGATGTCTAACCCACAACTCAAATGACATAAGCTCTGGTCCCCCCATCTCCAGGAGGAGATCATTGAATCAGGAAAGATTCAGAGGAGGTCAAGAACAGCCAAAAGTTTGGATCACTAAGGAAGCACTTTGGTTTCTTCAATTTGGAAAATTATCAACTATAGCAACACATTATAAAACCATCTATAGCATGGAAAGGGTGGCCAGGGGTGGCCGGTTCACTGTCACTTGCAGTATAATAAATAAGAGATGCTAAATGTTGCTAGAAAGAGAAAGACCCAAAGGAAATAAAAGAAGGTGATCTTTCCTAAAGCAATGTAGTTAGAGTAGGATGCCCTGTCGCAAAATGATATAAATACTGAAAGTTTATATTATTCCTTTGCCTATTAGCAATTCTTCTGATCTTGAAAAAGTTCTAGAAATTTCCACAGTGGAAAAGGGAAGAAAACAAATAGACATTTGAAAAGAAATATTTCATACTTTTCATTTTTTAAATTTACTTTTTAAAAAGGAGAATAATGAAGGAGAAATAAAAATGTGGATTTTCAGCAGTACAATTTTCCAAGGAAACACAATAAAAATTAAAATTATAAATAAAATAAAAACATGTGAACTTCAAATTTCCCATAAAAATGTTCAAGTGCAATAAAAGTAATACTTTCTCATAAAAGTTACTTCTAAATGAAGGCTAATTTCCTAGCAGGATATGCTTGAATTTGTGTGATAATATTTGAATAAAAATCTCAGGAAAATTGAGCACTTTGCCATCTTTCCATATATTTTGCTGTGTGTGTATATATATATATCTGTTTATACATTTTTACCTTTTTTTTTAACCTATTTTACCTATTTTTTCAACACTGAGACAATTGGATTCACTATTATTTATGTTTCATATAAACATATACATATATTCTATGAATAAAGATATTTTGAAAGTATGATAAGAAATTGATAGTGAAATTTAAAATGATTTTATCTTTGTGACATCATTTATGAAACATTAAAAAAAAAAAAGGTAATCCTGCCGTCATTTAAAACTGACATCATGCACAAATCCTAGTGAGGAACTGTTGGGCCATGGGGGATATAAGGGGTGAACGATGACGGAAATAGTTTGATGCCTGCATTGTTTTCCAAGAAGTGGGCTTAAAATGTAAGCAAGCAGAGTACAAAGGCAAAACTTTAACTCCTTCTGACCTTTTGTCTTAAGGAGTTACAATTCCTTTGATCATCAGCCTGGTTGAGCTCTGGCTAAACTAAAACTGCCTGGGTTTCATCCAGGTATTTATTTCTTCTAAGAAAGCTAGTAAGCAGCATATTTTATTCAAAATGAGAATGGTATGTTTAGCTGAGTATTGCAAAACCTAGTGTTAACATTTAAGACCTGACCATCTCGCATTACTATCAGTTTAATATAATGCTAAATAAGACCAAGCATGGGAAACTACTCAGAACAGTTCATGGCAAAGGGCACCTGCACCTTACCACTTTCAGAGCATCCTCTAAGAGTGAGCCATCTGCAAGGAGATCATCATGACTGACCAGTTTCCTATCTGGCACTTTTCAGTGAACAGTTGTACCGAAGAATTTGATCTATGTCTTGTGTTGAGATTGACTCTTTGATGGAATACTTCTAAGAACCATTTTTCTAACAACCTTTTTTTTTTTTGTTACTAAAGGTTAGCAACAGCTCATCCACACCACATGGCCTTGTTTCTGTACCCTAATTGTATCATCTAATCTTGCTAGATTCTTTCTACCTCAATGAAAATCAAATTGAGTTTTATTTTTTTAATAAATTAACGCTAACTGCACTTCTCTACTTATAGTGAAGACTTACAGAAATAAAAATTAGCTCAAAAAGTGGTGTTTGAGCAGCATGAATATGTAAGATGCAAATGCATCAAATTCAAACTGACATTTGAAATTTTTGAAAAAGTATTTGTGAATATTTTTCTTAAATCGTCAGTTAACACCAGCATAGATGGTTGCCATCAATAAATAACAGAATAGTCTGAACAATGAGGACGGACGAGGTATCTGGGAGTTAGTATCTGGAAGACATTTAACCAAGTTTTTACAAAACTCATCTTGTCACAATGAATATACTTAAGCTCCAGGACTCCTGGGAAGCAGATCATTCAGAGTAGGCACAATCTGCAATCTGCAGTGTGTGTTTGAATACTACATAGTAAAACTCAAAGGATGTTAAGGTGATTACTGGGTCTTGGACAATGGCTTAGAAACGTGTTCTCCAGGTAAGTGTAAGTATTCCAGGACAAAGATCCTTTATGAAACCACTGTCCTCAGCTTGTGGTCAGTTGCTTATTTTCTCTATGGATAATCACTTAGAGCTGTTACGAGGTTCAGGTAGAGCTCTCTGGGCTTCTTTGAAATCAAATAGTCTTTGAACAATTTTCTCCTCTGTATCAGAGTTTGCAAAAACGCATCATGCTTTCCTCATTTGACATTGCTATGAGTTATTTGAGAAAAGAGCTTGGTGAAATATGAAAAAGTGACAGCAAATTCCCACACTAGGTGTCAGCAGTATAAATTAGATCTATTTGTACTTCCACAATTTAGTTATGTCAATTTAAATGTCATGCTTCTGTTCTAAAGTATAAGTAAACACTAATGAACTGCTCCAAGGAATATGCATATTAGAAATCCTCACTTTTTACAGAAATGTAGTAATGACCGACACTGAACTATAGTCAAATCTTGCACCACCCTACAGAAAACCCTGTAGGAAAAGCTAAGCTCTTCAGCAAGAATCAAAGACTAATACCCACAGGTAGGCCAAGTTAAAAAGCAAATCCAGTGTAAAAAGCCATGGACAGAGATTGCTCTTCCACCTTGCTCCCTTGAGACTATGTAGGTCAAACCCAGATCCTCTACACTGCACCTTACAGCAGGAGCGCAGCTGAGCTCATGGTGGAGTATGACTCTCTCAAACCACATTTAATAGGTGATTCAAAGCTATCCACACAAAACATTGCACAAAATCCTGTGAAGATGGTATCTCAGTGTGACAAAGGGATCGATTATTGTAGCAGGGTCTGTATCTGAAAGAGGCAGTCACAAACTTCTGAGAAAGCACACAGGACAGAAAGAAATCTGTGGAAATCAAATCAGCCTGTTCATTTGACCTGTGGAGGCATGGGCCTTTTCTACATGACAAAACACACTCTAATTTAGTGGGAAATGTATTTATTTTAATTATGCTATTTGCAAATTTTCTGCAGGATACACCATAAAAGTAATGAGGTTATGTTATTACAAGGTATCTATCATAACACTCTGCTATTAAATCATTTTACTACTTTTGTGTAGATTACAAAGCAGCAAACAGTGGAACATAGTTAAAATATTACAGTCCTCCAAAAGATTTAATACTGTACAAAGGGTACAGTAGCTTTTATTCCAGTAGCTTGATTACCCACAAGTACACTGTGCAACAAATCACCAGCAGGAAGGATTACTTGGAACAGAACAAACTACTATTCTATCAATCATGTCTTTTAAAAACACGGAGTATTAGAGTCACATTTTATAAATGCATGCACTGACTAAATTCCTGTTTAAAATGTATTTTTCTTTGTCCTTAGTATTTGATGGGAATGTACAGTTTAGTTACTTTAAAAAAAAAATCCAAGAAAATCTCTGTCAAACTCAGATTTATATGATTATTTTATCTTATACCTATGAATGATGTCAGTTGACTTACACTTTTACTCATTTTAAAGAAAAATACTGAGAACTAAAACTAAAAGAAAGCAAGATTAAGCTGAAAGTCAGACGCTAGCCAGATCCTGATTGTGAAAGACTTTAAGCCTAATAGTGAAAATCAAAAATTTTACTCATGAACCAAATTTTTTATGTGTCTGAGAATGAAAAACACATGCAGAGGCAAGGAATTGGGAAGTTTCTTGCATTGGTTTACAAACCACAGATTATACATAAAACCTAGGCAAGCATTACAGGCTCTTAATGCCAAAACGTAATACTGAAAATAATGACAGCTAACGCTAAGCACATTTTCTCTTTGAAAATATACATTTGGATCTTCATTTATACTTTAATATCATACCTTGAACTTTCCATCAGTTTGTAAGCTCCTACCAGGACTCTAAAATTATCTTCACAACCAGAAGCTTTTAGAAGCTTTATGGTAAAACTGCAAGCACCTCTATAAGACCAAAAGGTCTTATAAATTTAGGAGTTGTATTTACACATATTTTGTATTCATTGTATTTAAACATAAATGGTGGTTGCATTTGGACAAATGACAAACACCTTTTTAGAACAGATAAAATTCGAAATGCCAAGGTAAGGCAAGACAGAATTAAAGATCCTTATAAACCTGTACCTATGCGTACATCAGTGCTGCCCTCCAGACTTGGCCTCCAGTATGTTGCCTTTGTAAATCTGCAGAAACATTGCTCTGATTCCTTCACGAGTGTTTCTTCACGCCTCCTGCAAGGCCCTGCTCCCTGTGTGCTCCCTGCTCTTCCTAGCAGTGGAGAAACACCTTGCTGTCCTCCAAACACTTGGCCAGTGAGACTGTCCCATTCATGGCTCTCCAGGGAAAGGGCAGCTCCCAGCTCCAGTCAGTTCCTTTTGGAGGAAACATACCACAATAGCATCTCCAAGTAAAGCAAATACCATCAGTCATAGTGAGCCATAAAAAACATATAAATAAATAAATAAAAGAAAACCGAACAACACTCTTCTGGTAGGTTTCCCAAAGCATGAGAAATACACACTACATACAATTTCCCAAATGGTAAGAAATATGTGTTACTTGATTTAGCTCCCAGTGTTTTGTCTAAATTTGACATCATCTTCCTGCTTTGCCAAAAAGAAAGCTACCCTATCTGAAGTATAGTAAACCTACTCTCAGGTAAAACAAAGCACTTACGTAACTTTGATAAATATATACATACATTTCCAAAAAAAGTATGAGTGAGATGCCATGCTTTTTCTGAAAAGAGGCCCTTTGGCCATGCCAGTTTTTAAAGGCAAAAACACCCATGCTTTTCTGCCTCTTAATTTTAAAAAGTATGATTCCTCTTAATCAGACAGAATAACAACATCAGACTTTCATGTACAGGTCATTAAAGATGAAATATTAATCTAGAATTTCAAAGCAGTTTTAGAATTTAGAAGAAATATTTTAAAAATAAAGTAGATCTTAAAAACCTCTTGACAGTGTATCTGTCAGGTCTGTTCAAAATCAGAATCAATATTAGCTTACACTAAAAGAAATCAAACTGAAATAACTACAGTGATGATAGCTTAGAATTATTCATTACATTAAGCACAGGTGTCCTCAAATTTGTATTAAATTCCATTTAAATACCATCAAACCAAGATAAAGGAAGTAGTATATGATTAATAGTTTAATTTAAATAGTAACAGTAAATTTTATTTTCCTACTGTGAGGTAAAGTGATGTGGACGTTTTTCTATGTTGCACAGAAATATTACATCCTGTACAATTTTCATCAAAAGGGTTTGCATTATATACAGTTCACTTTATATTTTCAAAGGTAGTAAGGAAAATAGATTTGTATATAACTCAAATTATTTCTTTGCTGTTGATACCTTGCTATTGTTACAGTTATACTATATTATAATAGTATATATATAATATATATATATATATTAGTAGTATATTAGTAAATTAGTAAAACTACTCATTACAGTTAAGCTTTTTGTTACTTCATATATAGAAAATCAGAAGTGGAAAAATTAACACTTTGAGGTAATTCATTAGATCCTTTGTATTAGCAAAAAAGCTACAGCTGAGAGCTGTAATTCTAACTCCAAAATAATCAAACTGATTTGTTGAAAATTCACTCAAATCAGCCTACCAACAACCCTACGGTTACCCCAAAATTAAAATGAATGTAGTAGTTGGCCTCATATCTCCATGCCTAATGTAGACTTTATGGCATTCAGTGTGAGAATATTTTGACATGGTTATTAAGCTTTCTATTAACCGAAGCAAGAATGTCTTCCCTTCAGGCATGTATCCTTACAGCTATCTCTATAAGCTCATACAACAGCTTCCTATCATAATGTAGTAGCCCATTGTAAACTTAGATCCTAGAAGTTAGGCTCCTATATCCACAGTGAGTCTACTGCTTTGGGGCTACACCTGCAAATTATACTGCAATCAATGTCATCTCAACTTCTTTTTTACAGTTTTTTTCTCTTATCCATGTGTCTGTGTATGGATTTAGAACTCTTTCTTTAGGAGACATGATCACTTTGGATTATTATTTTTATTGGATCCTTTTTCATCACAAGAGCGTAATTTCTGCAATACAAAACAGTTTGGTCAACACACTTTAAACTTTCTCCCATAGATTCAGATTACAGTTTCAGATTATTCTTTCTCTGAACACTTGAACATCTGCAAGGAATGCTTAAAAATTTTAAGAGAAATTGGAAAATATGTCTCAATTTTTTTCCTTTCTTCAGCCATGAAAGACAAGGTTATTGCAGAATTGAATGATTCTGAAATCAGATTGCTGTAGAAAGCAGTCATCTGCTTCCTTAAAGAAGATGGTGATATGATGTTGCATGTTACAACATTGTATTTCATGTTGTTAGTGTATTTCCCATGCAAACATTTCACATAGGAAAAAATTCTGGTAGTATTCTTTCATGCCTTTTAAATGGCCAAGTTCACATTTTTTGATGAAAAAAAGACACAAAAGGAATGTCTCTTATTTGTAATTACCATTCTTAATTTGAAGTTTCTTTTCTTCATATGGCTTACAGTACTGAGACTTCTATCAACGTTTTGTAATCCAAGAATATTGTTGCTTCAAAAAAGACCCTGGAACTCCTGTTGGGAGATTATAATTACTTGTTCCAAATCTTCAGTCAGATTCTTCATAACATGATGTTATCTTGTCAATCATTTAAAACAAATGAGACCAAGCCAAATGCTTTGTGTTTATTGTTCATTAAGGCACTCTAATAGATTGCTGATAAGGCAATGCATGTAAAGAGTTATTATATCAGCTGTTCTTTGATGTAGCCATAGTCTGAACTCTACAGAACTTTGAGTAGTTCTTGAAATTTGTGCTAACGTGGAAACAAAAAATGATTTAATCATACAAACCACAATCCACCAATCCATTCCTTATTCCAGATTCATTGATTCAATTCTACTAGATACACAGATGTGAAGCTGAATTAACATACTGATAAATCTGGCATTCATTTAGTAAATATATCATGAAAAGCTGGCATCACAGAGATTAATAAAACAGAGGCTTAGCACCGCAGACTTTGGTGTTAAAGTGAATACATGGAACTGAGCTTGTAATTTTAGGAAAAAAAGTGAAACTGGTATCTGTCACTTATTGCTTCACTGTTAGGCCAGGACATAATCTGATTTACCTTTTAGAAAAATCTTTTATGCACAATATTCAAACATTTCCTTTGGGAGAATAATTCTGAGAGGCTGTTACCACCAGTACCTCCAGAACTGAAGCTTCCTTTATTTTCACTTAGGTGTGTTTTGAGTGCAACTTCTTGCTTACACAGTGCTTTGGCTGTTGTCATGTCATGGAGTTTCATTCAATCCTTTGCTAAGGACCATAATGACAGGCTTACTTCTTCAGTTTTTAACTCAAACATTCTCCCTCTTGTGTTATTCCCCATTTATACCACCCACATCCACCTCTTTTTGACTTCATTATCCCCTTTTTTCCTTCCTTTTCCTTTTGCATTTACTTTTCTGTTTAGACCACATGTCATTCAGACCCTCCCTGACTGTCTCTTAATTTGTTTTTGTAAATCACTGCTTATGAAATGGAGTGTTGTTCTCTTGTCGTTGATATTTGTAACTGAGAAAATGTTATCTTATTCCAAGGTGTCAGGTAAAATGAATGCAACCTCAGCCTAAATATCAGGATTCTTGAGCTGCAGGACGGCACACCAGGCCTCAGGTTGCCAAGCAGAGTGCACAAGAACACTGGTGAGCTCGTCATTACATGACAGTGGCTCACATCAGCCAAGATCTTCAGATCTTCTTAAAAGACAGATATTCTACTTCCACAACAAACAAAAAAATCAGAAAGATCATAAATTTGAGAAAAATTGAGATGATGTGACAATCAACTGAGAGAAAAACATGCTGTCCCTTCCACTAAACACTGTGAGACTGAACTGTTTGTTGCACGTGAGTTTCCTTACATTCAAATTATTGCGAATGACTGTGCCAGTGTTGATGGAGAGGTAGTTTCCTGTATTCATAGAATTAGAGGAGTTTTCTGCCAGGCTTACTAAGCAAATATGGAATCACTGTCAGATCAGACTACAATGCAACAACAAGGCTGTTGTGCTGAACAGACGCGATATTTTGACATATTATAGAAAGCACATCTGCCAGCTGGAGAAGTTCCACCAGAGGCACCTATGTGTCTTGCTCTGAGTGAGATGCTACACTATGCTGACCAGTGATGAATTCCTGCAGTGTATCCACATGGAAGGCCCAGGTGTAATGGGCTGGACATATGGCTTGGATCAATGACGTACATATGTTCAAGTACCTCCTGTGCAGGGAACTGGAGTGTGGAAAGAGGAAGCAATGGTGATCCAAGAAATAGCTTCTAGGACACCCCAAAGGCAGGATTGATTGAGTGCAACCTTCTGGCCAAATCTTTTGAGTTCTTTGCCAGAAAAAGACAGCAATGGAGCATCAAGGTGAGGGAAGGCATAGGCCACTTTGAACAAAAACAGATGCTGTTGGGCAGGAAAAGAGGGGGGCAGGGGAGGAGGGGGAGCGGAATTGTGTCAGCAGCAGCAGCAGCAATAGATCATTCCATGAAGACAGTGAGTGGCATGGTGACAAGAGTGGTAAAAAGCAGTTATCCTGCACAGGTCTCTACAAGCTTTCATTGCACTCACTGCATTTGACTCACCCATCAGGTGAACATTCCTTCACTTGGAGGGACAAACTGTGATTCAACAGTTTTGCACATAAGAAAAATATCTAGGGCAGGTTATTTAGGATTGGGTTTTTTTTTTTTTGCTTTCACTTCATTCTCCAAGCCAAACTCAAAGGAATATTAAAATGAAGTCAACTCAGAAAAGCAAAACTTTCTTTATTCTACTAAATTAATCATGAAAATGCAAGCATTTTATCTTAATAATTCATTCTTTTTTCTTTCATTTTTGCTAATGTTGTCAAGAACTCTGACCTCTATCTATTATTCTGGTAGCCTTCTCATCATAAAATCTGACATCTGCCAGCTTTTAAGCAATGTGGGTATACCAACTAGTTGCTGATTTTAATGACATCCGTATCTTCTACCTTTGTTCCAGGTGTGAATCTTATCAGAAGTCATGGAGCAAATGAGAAGGGAAGCTGACCTACTTCAGAGACCCCTGCAGTTCGGGACAGAGGTAGCCTGGAGAAGGTTATGTAGCTTTGTCTGTGCTAGCAACTTCTGAGGATGTGGCTGAGACCTAGGTCTATAAAACAATGTATGTGCCTTAAGTGCTTCCTCATGTATATAGGTAACTGCATGCACCTAAGTCCTCAGGCCTAGGGCTAAAGCTCTAGGGACCCCACCTGTCCCATTACTGACTGTAAAAGGAGTTCAGGATGATTATCTCAGACTTAGATGTCTGCCAGTAAGATATGAAATGTAGGACAAAAGAACTATGGAGATCTGAACTTTTTAATGTGGAGCTTCCTAGACTTCCACAGTCCCACTGTGCATATCAAAAGCTGTCCCCTCCTTGGCAAGACACAATGCTTAGTCAGAGTTAGTAAATTTAGCAGAGCTACTTGAAGTTGTGCGGGTACCACTTACCTCCTCGGTCTGCATTTCAGAAAACAAGGAGTGGCATCTCTCTCCATCTGTTTTTGGAAGGATGGCTCAGTTGATAATGTCAGCCTGTACTCTGGCTGCAGATCCTCATTTGCTCTTGACCATTACAGGCCTGACAGTGCTCAGCAAAGCATTCACCTGCGCAAGATGAAAGCCTCTTTTCTCTCTTATGTGTTCCAGGATGGTTTTTGGATCTGCTCACCACCTGCGGTAGGGACCAGTCTGAGGTGTCTAGCCATCCCCCTACATTGTACAGAAAAATCCAACACCTGACTAAAGGGTGCTAAACCTCCTTCAACTCCTTCAGGGACCTAGCAGTTAAACTATCTTTTTTCACAACCATTAGCATTGGTGTCAGATGAGAAGTTCCCTTCAGAGAAACTGAAATATCTAAAAAGGAAAGACATATTCAAAACTTCTGCATTTTTGTAATTCCTGTTGGGAAAGTAAGGCAGCGTTCAGTTCTGTGAACACTAGTCTGTAGCAAACTGCAGGTGACAGTTCTGCAGTTTTCTGGCTCATCTATGCAGTCAGCAAGTCTCCTAGTTTTATATCCCTGCGCCGTCTGATCCTTGTAAGCCCATATATGTCTTCAGGGCATGAAAGCCCATTGAGATGAAATTACTGATTAAATGAACAGCAGCAATAGGAAAAACTACAGTGTTACAATGGGATTTGAAGGAGAAAAGAAACACTGAGCAAATGCTATTTTACTTCCCCGTGATGCTCATCCTCACGGCAAATAGGTAAGCATAAGCTCAGTTACCAGAACAGAGAAACAAATGTCTATGCAGTAGACAGACTACCACCTACCTATTTTTCCTCTCTTTATTATTCTTACTTACAAATTTCCATGAAAACTACAATTTCTGTCTCTACCATATAACAGAGAAAAACAAAGAGAATTTGAATATTTTTGGAATAATAGAAAACCTTTCTCAAAAACTATAGTCAAAAGCAAAGCAACCCCAAGTATTATATACAGAAAGCTAAAAAGCAGATGAGACCACATAGTTTACAAAGTGCAGCAGGAGGAAATCAGTACATTACTTTCTAAGATCCTTACCGAGAGCTGTAACTGATCATACTTACCCAGATGAGTATAGCATTCTTGTTCAAAGACAACATCTAATACCTAATTTACAAGCACATGCTGAAGACCTCTTGAGGAGGAGTGTTTAGAGAAGCAAGCCAAACAGGAACAAAGCACCTGAAGCAGAATGTAGGGTAAATTTAAGTCAAAAATTAGTATCCAAAACATTTTCCTTGCCTGCAGTCTAGCCCTGAAGGCAACATGAACCTTACAACACTTAGATTTACTCTAGTTATTGGGATGAGGAGATGGACACCTTGCTTACCAGCCTGGTGAGAATCCCAGACCAGGCCTGACTCCCCTGAAAGACTCAATCTAGTAAATGCTTGATATTTCTTGGCCCTTGAATGAGTCCCTGCAGGCTGAGCTGCATGACTCAGCTCCCAATCCACAGAGTATGCCCAAGAAGTGCTAATAAAATCAAGCTGCCGACAGCATCATAAGAAGCTGTGCTTCGATTTTAAAACCCCAGGGCAAGGGAAAATGAATGCACTTTACCCCATTAATTAACCTGTGTAGTGGGAATAGAGTCTACAGCTCAGTGCATCCCACTCCCTTGGCTCAAGGGCTTAGGACACTGAACTGGGACAGGAGCTACACAGGGCAAAAAAACTTGCAAAAATTTGCTGTCTCTGCAGCTGTTAGGCTGTTGGGTGGGTGATTTCCTTTACTGAAAAGACTGTATCCTGCCCATTCTTCCAAAGAAAATCAGCAGCAGCCTTATACTGGAGACATGACACAAATCTGTGGTGCACAAGTGGGCACAGATGCCTGGGCTGGGCTGCTTGCACCCCAGGGTGGGGAAGGACTTCACACAGCCCTGGTCAGCGTTTCTGGGCTGGTGGACAGGTTTTGATCCCATCCTGACATAATCTCCATGGGCTTTAAGAATGTTAAATTCTGTTTCCAGGGACAAGCACATCTTTCTCCAAGAGTTCTCCTGAATTATGACCAAATTAGATGACTTTACCATTTTTGCAACACCCAATAGCCAGGCCCAGCTGTATAAATAAGCACAGCTTAGCTGAAGTCTGTGTAACTTCACTGATTTACATCTGCTTAGATTCTGGCCTTGGAATATTGATTTATGATTTGATATCTTAGCACTTACTTTCATGGGCAACAGGCCTGACCATTCATACAATCAAATGGATATTTTTTAAGTCACTTTTCAGTTGTAATCAGTATTTCCTTTTACCTTCAGTGCATAAAAATTACTACCAGCTTTAAAAATGCCATATTGTAGTCACCTTGATCTTTGACAAAGACTTCTTAATTTTCTAGAATTTTGTATTTGAACCAGAACAGGAAACAGTTTTCCAGAAACAGAGAAAGAAACCAATCCATCATTTCCACATACAACTAGTATTTTAATTATACCTCCCTCTTCAATCCATTTGACTACTGTAATTTAAAATTATTTTAATTTTTTTTAAAAAAAAAAAGGAAGAGAAATCACAATTGGCAAAACAAAGAATTACTCTGAGATGATTACTAAAATCTCTGGAAATTTCTGTGTGTACAACATGAATTTAAACATGTCAGAATTTAAGCCCATAAGTCACAGAACCCACCTTGGATTCAGATTCTAGTTTAGGAATAAAATTATGAAAGTATAATTATGTGGCAGAATTACAGTGAACACAACTGAGAGTTACCAAGGATTGAATTGCTTGTCTTTCTCCACCTTGTCCTCAGCCAAGTGGCAGGAAACAGCTGGTCAGAATTTTTGAGTGCTTTTAATGAAGTGAATACTTAGTTGTTAGGATTTGGTGATTAAATGAAATAAGACTAATATTCCTGTGTGGATCTGCTGAAAGATGATTGTTCTGAAAGGAAGGCAACTCTCTGCATGAGATTTAGGTAGCAAGTAAACTTATTCAAAAGTTCAATTTATAGAGAAAATTCTTAGGGAGTTCTATTTTTTATTGTTGTTATTATTATTACAAAACTCCTTAAAGACGCAAAAACAAGGCACAAACTAACTGATTTATTTTGGATGTCTCACCTCAACCAAGTATATACAATTGGTTAAGCTAAATAAATAAGCTAAGTGAATTTATTCTGCTGCAAGGACACTTTTAATGTTCTACTGTAATGAATAGAAAGCTCAGAGGGTTATTCCAGAGTGCTTGTAGGTTAAATAAAGTTCTTCAAAACAAAACCTTGAAGCTGCACTGTAAAATTCCCAGTATACAGGAAACTCATCCTGATGTTGGAAGTTTAGGTATAACAACAGGCATCAAAAAGTGACCAAAAATATGATGTTGGACATTTTGCATCTGTTTATGTTTTACCAGAGGAGCTGTAAGAAATTCCAGATTCACTTTCATCACATTTGGTACTTGCAGTTGATCTATATTCCAGATTTGCTTAATAAGAAATATTAACTTCCTGGGAATTCACCCACCCTTTTAGGTACAGTTATAATCAATTCATAATGTAATCCATGAAGTAAACATTTTTGGCCAAATTATCAAAGTAGATTTGCCATTCTCTTGTAGGAAAACAAAACAAAACAGAACAGAACAAAACAAAAAAAGAGGCAGAGGAGAAAAAACAACCAAACACACGCATGAGAAACAACCAAAAAGCCCAGGGTAAACTGCGTTCAACTAAAACACCAAAAGTACAGTCAAGTCACTTTGATGTCCAGTCACATGGTTCTGATAAGAATTCAATTCTATCAAACAATATACTGAATAATAACATTTGTGTTCAGGTTATTGTTTAAAGGAACTCATAAAACTATTTAACAAGCACTCTCAAAAAATAATAGCATGCATAAATGTCTTTATCATTAATGAGTAAAATGGGTTAATTTGATTTAGTATATGGTCCATCTTGAACAGTTGAAATGCTCAAGGCATTAGCCACTTCACCTCCTAGAGCCAAGAAAGGGTTTGAAAAGTGACAATATAAATTCATCTTATCAAAGGTTTTTAAACATGAAAAAATACTTCCACTTACAGCTTCATCCACATCTCAATTAAATAAAAGGGAGATTTTCTGACAATTTCAGTGAACATTTGGTAAGGTCTACAAACCAGTACAACCCAACTGACTTTAATCAACTGAGAGAAGTCTAGTGTCATATTTAGCTCCTGCACATTATGCCCCTGGGTTTGGAAGGGTTTTATTGCTTAACCTGAAATAGTGAAGAACCTAGTCCTATCAGTAACAAGGCAGACTGTAAAAAAGCAACTCAAAAATATTAGTGTCGTCAAAATCCAGAGGAAAAGCACAAAATACTATATCTAATTAATCCTATTTTTTTCCCTTTTGTACTTCTCAAGGCTTCCAGGATTTTTATGATATTTGAGACACTTTCTAACAGTATTATGTGTGGAGTTTTTTACACATTGCTCAGCTCATCTTAATTTTCAATTTTGCCTATAAGAGGATATCATAACAATATAACCTAAATGTACACAACACTCACTCTGACCTTTGAAAATATGTTTTATATAACACTATTAATGTCTATAAAGAGAAACCTATAAAATCTAGATATATTTAAGCAAAATATTGTAGTGGATGCTTATGAGACATCATCTATAATTTTAGTAATTTTTTTTGGGGGGGGGTGTTTTTTTAAAGGCTTGTTTATAGACAAAGGCAAAATAAACAGCTGCCTGGGGCAGGGGTTTGCTAGAGGTATGCGCTCAGGAGGGTGAAAATGAAACTGAGCACAACATTGATGCAAACAGATGATGCAGCCACAGCCATCCCATCCCTCCAGATGATGCAGGATCCAGACACCTGGCTCCCTGGAGCTGGCAACCAGTTCCCCACATCAGGCACAAGGTCCTTAGTCTTGGGAAAACAAAACTATATTCCCCCTGGACTTCTGTCAGTCCAAATGGATGTCCTCAGGCATCCTGAAGAAATCCTCTGAATTTCTGGTGTGAAGTCCTATGCAGTTTGGTTCTCTGTGCCCTTTTTCACTTGTTTTTAATGCTACCAGATAAAATACTGCCTGCTTAGAGCAAACCTGAGCGTAATTATTTCATGAGCATGGGATTTGCTCAGCCCTAGACTGCTCTTTCACTGCAACTTCAGCAGAAAGAAAGATGTCTCCAGCCAGCAGTAGCCAGCTTTATCGTCAGCTGCTACACCCCTTGATGTAACACGGTGGCAAACAGCAAAGCCTAACAGAACTTCAGCATACCACAATGCCTTAATCCCTGTCTGAGGCAAAGTCAGAGAGAGAGAGCATAAGCAGCTGAGTTCACCACTCTGTACAGCACAGTTAATCAATAGGGCAGAGGAACTATCCCTAAATTTGTCTTGCTTATTTTCTTAATCTTTCCCATATTCAGACAACATTTTATCATTTTTAAAAATATATGAAAACTTATTATACAGTGTTAAAGAAGCACAACACATGGCTACCAGCAAGATAGGAGCACCTCAAAGTGAGAAATTTTTAACTGTAAAGCCACAGAGAGTACCAGGCTCCATCCTGTTCAAACAAGTTTGAATTGCCTTCATGAAAATGGCATTACTTTTAGATGATGATGCTGTCCTAATCTGGTACCTAAATTATCCCAGGTTAACAGCTGCGGTGGGTTGACCTTGGCTGGATGACAGGTACCCACTAAGCCACTCTATCACTCCCTTCCTCAGCAGAACAGGAAGGGAAAAAATATGATGAAAAAAACCTTGTGGATCAAGGTAAAAGTGGTTTAATGAAGCAATAGCAAAAGTCACAAGTGCAGAAGCTAAGAGAAACAAAAGATGTTATTCTTTACTTCACATCAGCAGGTAATGTCCAGCCACTTTCCAGGAAACAGGGCTTCAGTATACTTAGTGGTTGCTCTGGAAGACAAATGTCATAAATAACAAATGCTCCCCCTTTCTCTTAGCTTTTACATCTTGAGAAGACATCACATGGTATGGAATATCCCATTGGTCAATTTGCGTCAGCTGTCCTGGCTATGTCCCCTTCCAAGATCTTGCTTACCTCCAGCCTGCTGGTGAGGGTGGCAGGAAGGTTGCAGAGATAGCCTCGGTGCTGTGGTGCTGTGCAAGCGCTGCTCAGCAGTAGCCAAAACACTGGTGTGTTATCACCACCTTTCCAGCTACCGATAAAAAGCCCAGCACTACAAGGGCTGCTTTGGAGCTCAGACAGACCCAGTACAACAGGTTTTATGTGGCATAATACACTTTTTTTTAGCACTGTTGATTGACCAGTGCACAAATGTTTTGAAATAACTCTTTTGGTATCATAAATATTAATCAAAAATCACCAAATATTCTGAAATAAAACATCTGAGGCCAAACTTCCCTGCCAGGTGTAAGTAACAATCCCCATTATACCAGAGAGAAATGTGTGTGTAAAATACCTGGAAAAATGGGGATATATGTATATATACATGGAAACCAGAGATCTGAATTCTTGCTGATGTGATTATTGATCTGCATAGCTGGGAACTGAGAGTTCCTTAAAATGCTCCTTCATAAGATTTCCTGTTCCATTTTCCTTCTTCTTGCATGGCATCAAGGGTTAGATGTTTGTTACTTTATGTGTTATGCCATGTCTGATTTCTCTAGAGTAGCTGAAAGGAAGCAAGAGAAAAGTATATTCTGTCTTACATACCCTTTCCTCTGCTAAACTCTAAGGTTTGTTTTCCTTCCTAGGAGTAATTTGGGGGGGGGGGAGAATCACTGACTGACTGACCAACTGGTTCAAGGAAAGCATTAGATACACTACAAATGCTTTGGCAGGACTAACACATCTGGCAATTTAGCCTTGCCTTGTCCATATCCCGTTCCCATTTAGGAAGACAACAAAATAACGAAGGCTCAAATCCTGCAAATGTTAATGTAAACCAGTAACTTTAAACTTACAAATGGCTCAGTGCCAGGATTGACACTAGCTATCAGCATACACTTTTGGACAGATATGGGAGCTCTGTATATATAAATTTAGCATGGAGCTTGCTGCAATCAGTTCGTTACAGCATATTGCAGCACTAACACTGCTGGAAGAAACAGAAAGTGTCTAAATAACTACAGCCAATGGTTGCAATCCTAGAAACTCTCACATCTGAATAACATCAATGTCACAAATTCTCATGCTGGATTTGGCAGTCCTCCCTCAAATAAGGTAAATTACTTCACCAGAGTAACTGTTTATAGGATTATGTAACTCCCTGCTACTCTTTATTCCATCTTCAGCCCACAAAAAAACTTATGAAAAGAGAGAACACATAACGAGATATATACACATACATAAAGCACATATATGTGTATATTCACACACAAACACACACACATAAACAGTCATAGTATGGATGATGAGTGACAAATATCCCAGTTGTGTCATCTTCTTCTATCACTTGTGGCATTCAAGAACCAAGTTTAAAAAAAACATTGGGGTTACAAGGTCAAACATTGAAAAGTTAGGAAATCCACAAGTAAAGGCTAGTTTTTGAAACAGTGCCTCGTTCTCAGAGATCTGTCTAACCAGCAAACAATCAAGTGGGATGATGCAGGGCCTAGGGAAGGAAAAACATAATCACTTCTTTGTTTCTCAGTCTGACAAAAATGTTAATCACATGAAATCTTTCCAGTTCTCACATTGTGGGCAATGGTGCTGAAATCTGAATTCCAGCAGAAGTTTATCACCTCAAACAAGGAAATAATCAACAGTGATCGTGGTCCCACTGCTATGAGGAATAAGAGATTTACACTGCCAGTTATTTACTAAGCAGCAGAGGAGCAGTGAAAAACAGAAATCCTGAGTCCTACCCAGATTCTGGAATATGGCGTATTTTAGTGGCTATAGACCTCTGATGATCTTTTCTAACCTGTCATATTCCACCCCTATCTTTTCCTATGCTGTTTTCACCTCTCTTCCTCTTTTGTTTTGTTTCTACCACCTGACCCTTCCCATGGCCTCTTCTACAGTCTGTTGCTACCTCCTTCAGCTCCTAAATCCTGCAGATACCTGCCCCTGTCCTAGCTCTGCTCCTCACCCAAACTTTTATCCACAGCTGATTAATCTGTCCTTCTTCAAGCTTCCCTGAAGTGATGTGGACAGCAATGAAGGAATAAAAGCAGAAAAAACAGTCTTCTTGCCCTCACTTCTAAAGTTACTGAGGCACATAAGACTAATTATAGGGAATGACATGCTTAGTTCTGCTCTGAGATTGCCAGCTTTGAATATTCACACTACAGATGAAAACTACAAATAATTAAACTATAACCTATCAAGTATACCCAATGATAGCTCTGCTAAATGGGTGTGTATTTTTATAGGGAAAGCAAAAAAATGCACCTCTTTCTGGCCCCAAGATACCCCCCTTCCTAAATTTACATCATTTACTGTAAAGCAGTTTATTCAGTAAGGTCACAAAGATTTTTAACATTAGCAAACCAAATAATTTCTCCCTATCATTCCTGGAAACAGTTCAACTGTTTTTCTGAAGCTTTCTTTTTATATGAAAGCAAGACATGCAGTGTGAGGCAGACATCAGTCATAAAAACTTTTGTCTGAACGATTACATCTAACAATAAGAAACACACTGGAATCTTACATAAGAAAATGCTATCCATCTTTAAATAGGGATCTCATTTCCAGCTCCATCTGTAGCATATATTTATACATATAAGGTTCATTTTCGAGTGTTATCTATTTTTAACCATCTGCTAGCATTGTTATTTCTCGCGCATTTCAAAGTTTTTCTGTGTACCTGCTTTTGTATATAATCACATCAAATACATGATGTGTTTCTCATGTTAAATTCCCATTAAACTCATCAGGCCAAATTCCTCTTAGTAAATTCACCAGCCTCTTTTGAGTAAGATCAATGGCTATTTTCACCCAAATTACACTGAATATTCATGTAAAAATGTAAATGCACTTAGAGTTCTGCAATGCAAATGGCTTGAACACCTTTCTTAGAGTCCTCCAGGTCCCCCTTCAAGGTTGTATGTTGAATACACTTGTTGAAATCCCGCTGCACATAGTTATTTACCACTGCAAAGCTTGATTTATTGGCAAGTTGGGAAAACAAACAAACAAACAAACAAAAACTCCACTCACTTAGAAGGACTTTTTCTCAAATTACTATGTAGTCTATCCCATTCTCTTTATACATGGCAATAAACTGAATAGCTGGATAAAGAATACTTTCATTTCTGTATCTTAAGATTGGTTTCTTTTCAAGGGATTCATATAGGAGAAACTTACGACTATAACAGCAGTTGCATGCATAAGTCTTAAATGAATTGATGGAAAGCCTAACCTCACCATGGTTTATCTATTATACCTCTAAATGTGTTTACATTCTTAGATAAAGGCAACTATATTGTCTTTAAGTCAACTCATAGATCCTTATGTATTGATTCATGGATTATTAGCATATTTGAAGAGATTAATCTGTTAAACATCTAATTCTGTAGAGCTATAGTAATGAGATGTCACACCTTCAAGGTAAAATATATTTTACAAATACGTAGTTTTCCTTCAACCTGGGCATTACCAATATCGTATTACAAGTTGATAACTGCGTCTCAGGATATAGACAAATCCTGCCTGAACATTATAAAGCTCTGATTTTGGTAGAAATGTGGCTTCATCCTCCTCGCTCCTGTGTATAAACACACCACATTTCTCTTGAGAGTGTTCTAAATATTAAGCATTTACCTTCCCAGCTTCAGTCTAGGTCACAAGAGTTGCCCTTTACTCCCTACATCAACTAATTTCTGTGATGGCTATGTCGGTCTGACAAGAAACAAGAAGCCTTTCTCTGCCACCAGTAGATGCTGTTCCAGAAATATCTGACTTAGGCAGCTGAGAT
Organism: Falco naumanni; assembly: GCF_017639655.2. Lineage (NCBI taxonomy): Eukaryota > Metazoa > Chordata > Aves > Falconiformes > Falconidae > Falco > Falco naumanni. The sequence goes on from NC_054056.1 coordinate 47,740,117, forward strand.
GAAAAGAATGTGGTTGGGCTAGGCTCCCAGCAGCCAGCACAGTCCCAGCTCCTCCGCCTGACGCTACCGAATATATTGATCATCCAGGTCAGTTGATGAGGTGTATATAAAAAATGCCGGATTCTTACTGATGATGATACATGGTAAGAGGTAGTTACAGCACAACTTATTTTTATCTTTTTTGAAAAATGTGGAAATAACATACATAAGGAAATATAAGATCTCACATATTTCATACCATTTGATTCCCAACACATCTTCCTTTTACTGCGCTTGTGCCTTGCACATTTGCAAGGCAGTGCTATTTTCTCTCTCTCCCTCTCTACGCGCCCCCCCCCTCTTTCTCTCTTACATATGGGTCTTTCTTACATATGACCCACACACATCAAATGCAATTGCCTGACCTGATCTGTGATCTACTAACCAGCTGCATCTGGAATCACAGACTGGGAGAGAAGCTATGACACAAAACTGGAGTTGGAGGACTGCCTCACAGCAGATTTCTGCAAGAAAATCCCCAGCCCCACCCCAGCTCCAGTTCAGGACAATAGCTTTCCTTGTGATACACCCAGCGTGCCTTGGGGACATGATCATCACAGTTTTGGGATCCAGAGGCACCTGGAATTTGGTCCTCCACTACATGACCAGATTCAGGAAATCCTATGTACTACAGTATTAAAAAAACAGTTTTTAAAAAGTGCATTTAACTTATTTAACCTTTAAATTCAAGCAGTTGAAAGTGTGGATGTCTCATAAATAATGGCTGTGGGATCTTAATTTTGTCCTCTTATGCAGATGTTTTACAATAAAGTTATATATATATATATATATATATTTTTTACAATACAGTTATTATATGACTACACAAGTTTTTTCCACTGGACTTCTCTTCATTCTGTTCAAAGGTGGATACCCATGGTAGCAATTTTCCACTAAAAAGATGACATTTCCCAAATAACAATTCTTCTGTTTAATTAAATGGGCTTGCATACAATGTGTGCATTTTAGATTTTGGATTTTAGAACTGGCATATTCTTTGATTCTCTTCAAATGGAGAAACAGCTAATTCACAATAGGAAAATGTTAGAAACTGCTTTCTCAGTATTGATGAGTGATTTGACATATTTCAAAAAAGGCTGTTTCTCACAACTGATTTTATACTACATATTCATTATATAGTTTTACATTATAATATTCTAATGACAATGTGATAATGGCAGCTGACTGAAGCCGTATTTCCCACTGACTCACATAGGCATCTAATGCATTCATGCTTAATATTTTTAGGCATTATAGAAGGGATTAGAATAAAATAAAAAGGGAAAAAAGTACAGAGATGAAATATATAGATTTATCTGCTGTCCAATCCTTTCATTAGCTTGAAAACAAGTTTACTATGAATTTACACTGTGACTTATTATCTTCAGAATAGCAAACCTGCTCCATTAATAAAAATACACTTATACACACACTACATTAAAATAACTTAAGGATGAATAGTTCAGCTTTACCACTTTTTTTAGGACTGGATTCAATAACAGAAATTGGACTCAGCTGTATGGATTTTTCAAGGATATTATGGACCATATTTCCATAGACATTTTTATTGTTTCTAGTCCTCTAAAACATCAAAAAAAGTTGTGCTTTTAACTGAGTAGTTTCTTCTGTTTATTAGTTTTTGTAAATATTTTTTCCTGTTATGTCAATTGCAGGACTATAATTTCATTCTTGCTATTGTAGATAAAGAAAAGTTCATTTGAATGCTACTTCTTGAGTATTTAACTCCCACTGAAGTCAGTGTGTTTGTAATTCAGAAGCGGCTTTGCACAAAGGCCATTTGGAGGATCCCGCTATACAGTTCTTTGTATCTGTTGTAAAAAAATATGAACAATTTATTTGTAATGACCAGCTTTCCAAATTCAGCATAAGAAAACTAAATTATGTGTTCTTACATGTTCACCAATAATATGCTGCAATTTAGATGATTTACTATGAAAAAACCCAAAGGAGATAGATTTTTATTCCTCCATAACCACATTTTGAAGCTCTAATGAGAATTTAAAAAAATGTATGTGGCCCAACGAAGCAAGAAGATCTAGCTTACAGACATTAACACCAGCTAAACATGGAGAAATAGAAACGTAATTATGCAGTCACTTTGCTGATGATAATAATATGTTAAAGTCTAGTGAGATTTCAGTGTTTTGCAGGAAATCTCATATTTGTTTGGTTAGAGTATTTTACTTCAAAGCCCCAGATCCTGGAACTGAGTAATGAGGTAAATATTCCATATTTCATTATTATATAAATTAATCCTTCTCTCCCAGACTTACAGTGTAAAATTCAGTTTGTTCAAAAGTCAGAAGAGAAATGAAAACCCGTTTTTTTTATTTATTTATTTTTTATTGGTAAAAAAAAAAGAAGAAGAAGAAAATTTCTTGATCTGTAAAAACCAATATAGCTGAGCATGGCAATGGAAGTTTTGGGTTTCTTTGTGGAGGTTTTTTTTCCCCAGAAGAAACATGTGCTGAGAATAACGTTCTTCCCACCCAGTGGAAGGGCAAGCAGGAAGAGAAAGAGAGGAATTAAATCCTGTTGCTTCCCCCTCGCACTCCCCTCACAGGCCCATTGGTGAGACTGAGCCTCACCTGCATTTCGGCAGCTCCCCCCTCAGCTCCTCACCTACGAGGGGCTGAGCCCGGAGCCACCCTCTCCCTGGGTATGAAGCCACCTCGGCTGTGTGCAGCTAACCGATAGGAAATACAAGAAGTGGCAAAATGTGGCTTAAATCTGCTCCCACTGCCGACACACACAACTCAGCTCAGGGAACATAATGTCCATATGCTGGAGACCATTTCTATGGGGAAGTCTCTGTGCCCCTTCTCCCACAGAAAGGTGAAGGGGGGGGTGTCTCAGTCCCCCTTTCCTGATGGGGCTGTGCAGAAAAAAGGAGGCAAAGGACACCGCACCAGAGAGCGAGAGGCAGTGCAGGGACATGGCTGTGTTCCCTAGAATTTAAGTCACTCCACTGGGAATAGAATTCTGTCCTTGCTCCAAAGGTTTCATGATGGGTTTGCGCTGTGCTGTCACCAGCAGGAACAGCTCCATCTCAGGTGCGCTGGAGAAGGCAAGGGTGACCACCTTCTGTCGGTGGCTGGGGTGTCAGGCCTGCTTGGGGAGGGTGTACCAGCCTGAGCCCTTCAGTGACATGGGGCGGGGGCATGTCAGGGTCAGCATCCCAAACATGGTTAGATGTAATCTCCTCACCTCTGGGAAGACTGTAGTCTTTCTAGACATAAGGAAAGACAGCACGTTATTTCTTGGGTGAGTTTAAGGCCAAAAAATAAGAGCACAATCCTGAAGCCAAGTGATCTCAAGGATAAGAAGCCAAATAAGACTTTTCTATTCCATACATCTTGTCCCCTTCATGATTATGACCCTAAGCCCCTTTACAAAGGTTGCAGGGAGGTCCTGATGCCTGGAGGCCTGCCCTCTCTGAAGACTTTTTAGTTTCTTCCCCAAAGAGCAACAAAAGAAGAAGGTACCACACTGAAGCCCAGATGGTTTACAATGTGAATCTGGAACACACGGAAAGCCCCTCACCCAGGGACCAGCTTCTAAAGTTCATTCAGACCTCTGGTAAACACCCACAATCCAGAGGCACCATAGCAGCTTTGCATATCTCTTGGTACCCATTTTAAAGCTTCTCTTTCTTTAAGACACCCTGCAAATGCTTTAACTACAAGGTACATTGCTAGAGGGAGGGGGGAAAGTCAGAGCAGAAATAGGACATCTGCCCATCTTTAAGTGGTGTATGGCATGCCACCAAGATGGGCGCACCGCTCCTCACAGAAGTCACCAGGGAGGTCTGTGCCAGATCAGTGCACCAATGTGACTGGCAGCCCTGAGGAACCCATTTTCCTGTGAGTCACCTATGAGGCTGCAGGTGCTCGAGGCCTATGGAAAGTTGAATCCTAGCCACTAACAGCTAATGTAATCATGTTGCTTGCTCAGATCTCCTGCTGATAAATGCACCCAGTTACTCCTAACTGTCTCCCTTACAAAATAACACCTCCCAGGACACCTACATCTTCAATAGTTTTTAACCACGCTGCAGCTGCACAAGAAAATCCATTCATCAATTATAAATCAATTGAGGAAGAGAAATCTGCTGCTCGCTTGATTGCCCTTGTTGTCCCTGCAACTCACTGATCCAGCTGCACAAAGTTTCCAGCCTGCCAGGTCTGTTTATTTATTTTAAATTTTTAATTATTGTTAATAATATTAATAATATTAATATTATTAATACTACTATTATTATTACTGTTATTAATAATTCAGAGCCTGAACAGATCATTCCTTACTTTGTAAAAAATAACTCTGCAACAGTGATCTGTTAGCAGAGAGATCTTTCCTCTGATGGGAGAGGGGAAGAGAGGAAGAGAGAAAGAGAAAAAAAGAGAGAAAAAGAGATTGATTGTATTTTACAAAAGGCGATGCAAGTACGGTGGGCCAGATGCAACCGCAGTCTAGCTATAGCCCTCCTGCTCTAATTGCAGGGGACTTCTTTAAGTAGATAGCTATTCCCCGAGAAAGAGCTCTGCTCCTCCTCTCCTGTTTACACTGTCAATTCCTAGCCCTCTCCTTCCAAGCAAAGATTTGCATTATGCGAGGCTGCTTTTAACAAGTAAAGCATTTGCAAAAGTTTGTTTCAGAGAGAAGGGTTAGGCAGGCTTGTTGCTCGACGTTGAAAAAGCACAACTTCCTGGATAAGGAAGAGTGAAGGCAGGCTGGAAACATTAGAAAGACTGGAAAGGACTTTGAGAAATTTTATCCACTCTCCAAGAAATATAGCAGCGTTTATGATCATTGAGAATGGAAGGGGGGGGGAGGGAGAAATTACTATACAAAAGGCTGAAAATAAATATCGTAATTATAATAATAAATATTAATAGTAATTAATAAAAAGTATTAATAGTAATTAATAATAATAACTACTCCGTGGGGGAAGGGGATTTTTTTACCCAGCCCTGCTCAAGCAGTCTTGCAGATTTCTTTTCTCCTTTAGTAAACCAGTCACTGTAAATATTACAGTATGCTAGTATTTCTGGAGCTAAACAAGTAGCAGGACAACTGGATATTTTACTTTTTTTTCGGTGTTGAGTGTTCCGAGGTGACTAAATTTGCCTTGTTGAGCCTTGTAAAATCCTGACTTAATCATGTAAACTTCTGTGTAAGCAAAATAGACGAAACTTCAAAGGGTCAAAAACCCTTTAGGGATTTGCGAGGAGACGCCAGCAATAGATCCTAATCTGCCTCCAGAATCCTGGCTGTATTTGTCCAAGGAACTGGTACCAGCAAACTCTCGAAGGTAGAGATAGTGGGTTGATTCAGCCTTTATCCCCTTAGAGAGTATTGGCTTTGTGAGGCTCTAGGCAGCGCTTCAACGCCAGGGGATCTTGCCCAAACCCTCTAAAAATGAAGTACAGGAGTAATTTGAGATAATGACTTTGTAACAGGCTTGGGCAGACCTTGGACAGAAGAAGCGAGAGATGTTATCACCCCAGCATTCCTCTTAAAATGCAGTTTTTCCCCCTGCTTATTCCCAGTTAGTCAAAGCTACATTAACATTCCATCCAGCGCTGCTAAACAGAATCTTAATTAGTCCTGATACTCTTGTGCAAGGGGTTTATTCATTGCACTCTTAACTAATGGTTGCTGTCAGAGTATTTTTTTTTTCTTTGGGATCTTTGGGGATATCGTGTTCTGCTGCAAAGCATGACAGAAATGTAATGTGCATGCAAAAAAAAAAAAAAAAAAAAAAAAGCTTGCAGATCTGAAATCTTGAGACTGAGGCTGACTCCAGCCTTGTCTAATGGTGAGACATTGTTGGGACTAATGAGAATAACTTCACCAACAGAAATATCCCTGCATCTTGTTTATCTTAAAATTTAACGGTACACGCTCTCTCGCCCCCCACCCCCCGCGTGACAGAAAACATTACAAACTTGTTAGTGTTTTGAAACAGTTCGTGCAACTCCCACTAAATTTGCAGCCCTTTGTATTTTGCATTAGCCACCCGTGGCTCGGTATTTAATGAGAGAGTCTGTAGGTGGAAAAGAATTAACAAGTTACTAAACAGCCGGTTGCTCCGGCAGGACCATTCTGTCTGCGCTATACGGTACTTATCCCCCCGCTCTGCTGCAGTCATTCCTCCCTCTGCCCCTCGCTCTGACATCCCCACCCCTCCACGACCGTTTCTGGTTTACACGCACACACGGGACACGGGTCTCTCACCGCAACCCACCGACTCGGACCAGCTCCGCTATCAGCAAAGGGAAAAGCAGGCGCCCGCAATTGTTATGTACACACATGTCATTTGATGTGAGCATCCCTCAAGGTTCTTTGTGGCTCGGGGCTGAATCGTGACAATGAGCAGCCACGACAGACACTACTAAAAAGGAGAAGCGTAGCAAGCGTGCCTCGCCACCCGCGCTGGGCTGAAGCGGCTGTTTCGTTTATCAGCCGCGGCAGAACTCGTTATTTGCCTGTAAATCTACGTTCAGCTACACCGATCTCGGAAACAGATTTATAAGACTATAAATTACCGTTTCTTTCGGGCTGGGGGAAGGAAATGAAGGGGGGAGAGGGAGAAAGGTGTTTTTTGGAAATAGGAGGTCCGTGTTACTTAGCTGCTGCTCACCCCTGTTAGACTCCTTCCCATAAGCTTGCGTAACATTGATTACTCACAGAGTTCACAATAACTATCATGTAGCTAAACTAATTGAGACAATCATGCTAAGTTATAGTCAGTCTAAAAGGTACCATTGATGTGGTAATGCCTATAGAAAGTCAGACATGCGACTCACTACCATTTAATTGCTCCTTTAAACCTGTTATTACAATGTTAACTGGCTTAAGTATATATTGCTGCCTTTTATTGCCTTGATGTGACAAATTAAAACATACACTCTGGAAGCGGCATTCATTTGCGGATGGAGTTGCAGGAAAAAGGGAGCCGGGCGATGTCAAACCTGTCAGGATGAATTAATTTTAAAACTTGCATTTTGCACTGCAATTCCCAGTGCAGTTTTGTTGCACGGGGGAAGCATTTTATATATAAAACATATGGCTATTATATATAATATTACATACACATATTCCATCTCACGCAGATCTGCCGTAAAACGAGCCCCATCGCGCTAAAAACGAAAAGTCCTTTTGGCTCAGAGACCTCGCCTGACACTACATTAAGTGGAGGTCTGGAGGAAAGCGGGGAGGGGGACAACGATGAAGTTGCTACCCCAACTCAGCACCACACACCTGGGGGGGGGGGGGGGGGGGGGGAGGCTTTTCAGTGGTTACGTCGCCTTTGACTGCCATGTCCCAGGCCCAGGGAGGAGGGGGTTTACCCATGCCCCGAGACCCGGGAGCAAGGCAACAGCCACGGTCCCTGCGGGCTGCCCTTTTGCGGCTGTTCTTCATGATCAAGCTTTGCTGAGCTCCCGAAAGGGGAGTGGGGGTGGAAATAATTAATAGTAATAATTTCTTGCTTCCCCATCCCCAGGGCTGAGGCGGGTTCGGGATCTTTTAAAAGCGCAAGGCTGTGCCTCTCCCGCTCCGAGGAGCGGAGCGGAGCCCAGCCTCGCACCCCCGCGCACCATGCACGGGCTGGGCGGGGGCTGCGCGGGCTCCAGGTAAAGCACACCCTCCCCTTCCCCGGGGCGATCATGAAGGCATGGAGGATTCCCCCAAACAAGAAATACTCTGCTCCCTCCTTCCCTTTCCCTCTTATTTTTTCCTCCCCTTCCTCCTCCGCTCGCGGAAAGATGTCACGGGGTTAAAATGTCCTGCTCGCCGTCTCTCTTGATCTCGGGGAGCGAAGTAAGAGCTGCTGGCACCTTTATGGGACTCAGACCTGCTGCGGCTGCGGGAAGCGTTGGCCCCCGCCAACTTTGATCGGCCTTATTCATCCCAGCTGCGCTCTATTTGTTTGTCATTTCGGTCTTTTCCTCCCAGAATCGTTATTTATGGTCTGAAAAGTGAAACGCGCCGCGATTTGCCTTTACATGGACTTTGCAAATAGGAGGGAGACACTTCCCTCCTCCCCCCGCCACGAAGGGAGCTGCCAAAAGAGAGGGGGGGGAAAACTGTCTCAATCATTACCAAATCAGCTTTGAATTCATTACTCCAGAGCATTAACTAATTACCAGATCAGAGAGAAGAAAAAATAAATATTCCTTTAAATAACTGAAGGTAATTATAACCTTGTTGTTGACACTAAGGATTAATAATTGATCAGAAGTTATACACAATAAATTGTCAATTTATCTCCCTATAAAAATACACATACTTTTTTTTTTTTTTCTGGGCGTTTTTTGAGAGTCCGAACAGCGACAATATCCCACATAGCCGCCCTACGAGAAGCAGTACTATTATATATTTTCCCCTCCCTCCCAGATATTCTGTAGTGATTTGAAATCCCCCGTCACGGATGACAACAAGCCCAGGTGGGGCAGAAATGACTTTCGCTGCCAACCTGCGCTCCTGTCTTTCCGAGGAGGGCTGGGCCGGGGTGACCGCCCCCCCGCTCCCCCCCTTTCCTTTCAGTCCCCAAACGCCGAAAGGAGGGAAGCTAACGGTGGCCGCCCCCGAGGCAGAGCGGCCGCGTCCGTCCCTTACTTTTGCTCAGGGAAAATGCAGCCGGCTCGGCCCGGATTGGATGTGAAATGGTCACATTCCCCCTGAGTCACCGCTGCGGGGGGTGAGTGGGGGGACACACAGGGGGGACACGCACGGGTCCAGATTGCGGGAGCCCGGCTGCCACCTCGGCCAGGGCGCTTACAGGTAAACCGCTCCTCCGGAGCCTGCCTGCCTCCGAGCTACCGACCCGCCAGCCTCCGCCCCGCCGATCGCGCGTTCTCTCTGTAGTTCTAATAAAGACTCTGCTTCAGAGCTGCCGAGTAATAATCAGGGATTAGATGCATGGGTGCTTTGAATATTCACCGTGGATCCCTTTGTTTCTTAACTTTTTTTCTTTTTTCCTCGCTTTTATTTCTTTAGAAGCCGGAAACATACCTGAGTTATTAGTTACCGGATCAGAAACAAAGCGGTGAATAACGTATTCCTTAATGTGCAACATTACTGTCAATAACAATACTTTTCACCATCATTATTCAATTCCTACAACGGAAAGGCTCTTTTCAACTATTTGGATCGTGAGAAGCTTGCCCAAGCACCCGAGAAATATCTGAATGCAGAAGGCAACGAATCGACCTCTATGTAAATTCCACTTTCTTTTTTTTTCCCCTTCCCCAAAAGTTAATAAGCAGTAAAATCCTCCCGGTATTGATTACATCCCTGCCACGGTTCCTCAGCGGCGCGGTGAATCTGAACCGCCTTTAAGTGAGATGTAACATGTGACGGAACGCAGAAACTTCCAGTGGTGAGAGGGCTGGGGGCGGGGGGGTGGGGTGGGGGTCCTGTGAGGTTGGGCACGGAAGGGCCGCGACCGAGCGGGACGGGCCGTAACTGGCCCGACTGCTCCGCTCCGCTCCGCTCCCCTGCGGGCTGGCCGGCCCCGGGCCGCTCCCGCTCCCCGCAGCGGGGCTGCCGGCCCCCCGTCGGGAGCTAATTGATGGCCCATTAGGGAGGTGGGTGCCTCCTCGTAGAGCTGAATCAGACCGTGCACCTTGCAATTTGTTTCTTCACCTGAAAATCACCTTTCACCCCCAAAACCTGGAGAGCTCCTCCGCGCGTGGACGTTTGGGCAGGCAGTTCTCTTTGTTGGTGCTGGTGGGTTTGTTACTTTTTTTTTTTCCCTGAAACCTCCCTCCCTCTCACAGGGGTGAGAGCCACGTCGGTTGGCTGAGATGCGAATGGAGCTGGGAGGGAAACGCAGACTCCCATTGCGCTTTATATTAACTTTCCCCTTAGCCGGGCCCGTTCCCCTCCAGCCGGAGCTGGGGTACAGCAGCAGTTGTCTGTCTGTCTGTCCGTCCGCCCGCTGCTGGCCTGGGCGGCGGGTTACCTCCGTCCCCATCCCTTCCCCCCGACTCCAGCCAAACAAAGGTGGGCGACGCTTTTTTCCGCTCTCAGAGGCAGTTGGTGAGCAGCTTTCCCGAAACAATAACTCTCTTATTGAGAACAAATGTTGACATTTGCAGGGAGCGAGGGAAAAAGCAGCCCAGGAAGTGCAAAGTGGAAAGCGACCCTCTTCCTATTTGACGACAGCGTCAATTCCTCCGGGATCCCACCTGAGATTAAAGCCTGAATTTCAATAAATCAGCTCTAATGAAACCTCTGGCCCCGAAGAGGCGAGGGTTTGTCTTTCCCTCTCCGAAACGAGCACAGAAACGAGGGGAGGGGGTGGGGGGAGAGGGAATAAATATAGAAAGGGGCGTGAGATTTTAGTCCCAGCGGGCTGATTAGCATCGTTATGAAATAAACCGTACACAAAGTGATGTATTTTACCGTTCATCTCTCTTTCTTGCTATACTGAAATAATCGCTTTGTTTGTGCCAACAATCTAGCAAGGCTACACATCCCTTCTGCTTTTAATTTTGATTATTAAATCTCAAATGACGTTGAATATGCAGTTCTTGCCCATTAATTTCTTGTTTCAAAAATAAGTTTACTTGCCAAATAAACCCATTTGGGTGTCGCCCATCTGCATCCATGAACCATTCGTGAGTTTCTCAGAGGATGAGAGAAGTCCATTGGGTTTTACATACATAGTGAATACTTAAAAGCGAGTTTTCCAAGTCTTTCTACTTTTCTTTCCAGAAAGAAATCCAGGTCTAAATACTAGCAAGGGTGGGTAAATTATGGAAATCTTTTATAAGTCTTTGGGTGTATAAACATCAAAGGAATGTCGTTAGCCTTTTTTAATCTCTGCCACAGCTTTTGGTTTTTACCAATTGAAATGTACACGTTGTGTCCAACAGAGACCCGGAACATAAAACGTGGGTGGTGGGGGCAGATAGAGTAAGTGCAAGAGTGGGGAAAAGAAAGTTCAGGCATCTCCCCCAACATAAAAACTCGCTCCATAAAATCTTCCTAGAGCGCACAGTAAAGACGGTCAAAGACAATTACAGTAAATATTTGCATCTACATCATATGCTAAATTGGAGGGGGGGGGGGGGGGGGGGGGAAACTGAATTACTTCTTAGCTGTTTGTCTAATTGTACTACACATTGCACACAGATACAATTGCATTTTACCTCAGTGAAAAACAGGATGTTACAGGAGCAAAGAAGCATCATTCTACAAACAACATAAGAAGATGAGTAGGCCTCCAGCTGCAAAGATCTTCAGTGTTTTATATTTAGCTAGATGGATCCCAGAGTTTTCCAGAATTACAATATTAGTTTCTGCCCTATCAGCTGAAAAACACATGCATTTTCTCAATAAGTTAGATGTCTTTATAGGGGTAAAATATGAAGGGGGGGAGGTGGAGTGCAGGCAAAGATTGATCATGGGAATTGCATATATGTTTTTAAGAAAAACAGCTTCCTTTTCCCCTGTTTAATATAATCACAGCATATTTCCTGACTCCAGACTAGCACAGCTCTTTATCCAGTTAACATTCCCAAGGCTGATGCCTCAAGTATCTAAGATCACTTTCAAATGCCCTTTCTAACAAGACCTGAGCAAGAGGCCACTAATTTTCACTGAACAAAAAGCCACTGGAGAGAGATCCGTTTGTCAATATCAACTGGTCCAGCAATTTCCCATCTTCAGACACATCGGCCTATCTGAGCTGGCAGATGTTTAGACAAGATTTTATAAATTGTTCAATATCAGACCATAATGAACCCCAACTGACCATTCCAAAGCAGCTAAAAGCATTCAGGATCTCCCCTGCTGGGATCTAATAATGCTCTCACGCTGGAACATTATTAATCATGGAATAAAATAGATGAGCCTCTTGAAAAATAAGTGTATGATTGATTAAAGGGCAATCTAAGAAGCTATTATTCTTGTTTTATAACCGTAAGTTATATTCACTCAATTTATCTTTTGGGGAAAATAAATGATTGTTCGTTTCTTTTCTGAAATTATATTATATGAGGATTCCCATTATTTTACTAAAAAATAAAATGATTACTTAGCAATTTTATGAGCCCAGTCAAAGTAGACTTCCAAAGCGACTGTAAAGATATGGTTTACTCATAAAAAGAAAATAAGGGAAAATCATAAAAAGCAGGAATTGAACTTTTTTATCTTCTTTTTTTTCCCCTTAGCATATTTTAGCCAGAAGCAGAAACAAAGAAATTAGAAATAAGCCATAGCTAATTATAATTCTTTTTTCCCCCCTTGAAATGTAGGATTTGAAGAATGTTAACTCAAATAAAGAGCTACTTCACACCCAGCATAAATAGTTGATAAGAAACATGCATGCATTCACATCACACTCTCTACACATATGCATGTATATATACAAATATGTATTTGCACACATGTGTGTATTTAAAGCTTAAGCATAACGGGACAACCCAGAAGGAATTAATTTATGCAAAGCATATCTTTGCAACATACTTAAATTGCTTACTCATTTTATGGTCTAAGCCTTACTAGTGAAATTACAACTTTCGTCATTTTCTAAAGAATAGATTATTTTTGGGGGGAAAATGAACCAAAAACACCGTATTGTTGCAGACTAGTCTGTTTTTATTTACAATTAAAGATATAAATTAGTAAAGAATTCTCGTTAAACAACCAAAGATTGTATAACCATCAACGTTTCAAATAAAAACCAGGCAAAATTTATTTACAAAAAGTTTAGATTCCATTGCAATACAACTTGCATAAATTACTAGAAGCTTTATATCGTTACAAAAATAAATATCAAATTTGTTTCCACTTTGTAAGGACTCAAGTTCTCCAATCACATCTTTATTATCTCTACTGTATACATCTTTTACAAATAATTTTTACAATAAATCCTATCACACCTATCGAATAGATACCGTGGCAATGAAGTGATCAATTCAAGATATCCTGAGAAAAACAGATCTGTTTTCAAAAGTCACACATACATTGGGGAAACTATACTATACCAGCAAACTCACATATGTCCAACAAAATTCTGGTTTAATAATTAGAGTCTGAAGATTTAATAGTGCTCTGTGGTCTTCTTTTATACAGTGGCACAAGATGTGATCCGGATTTAGAGATTTGTTATATATATTAGCTCGGGGAGAGATGATGGCTTGCTGACTTTTTTCAAAGCAATTGTGACACCTACCTGTGGACCAAGGAAAAAACCAGATCATCCAAAAATCCTTCAATTACACTCTAACACCATTAAACGGGGAAGGAGGGGGGGGGGAAAAAAAAAGACAAAAAAAAAAGGAAGTGAGGCAAATTCTTACTCGTCTTATTTCTTCTAACAAAAGAATTAGTTGAAAAAACATCGGCAAGGCGACTTCTTGTTGTTGTTGTTTATTTAGCCCTAAATAGTGGCGGTATTAAGAGTACCATTGCTAGCTAGGCAAGACGCACTTCACAGGTAACATACCCTGCTCAAGACGTATGTCGCTCTCTAAAAATTGTCCCTTTTTATTTTAAATACACGGTCACTGCGTGAAGCCTTACTCAGAATGTACAATTTTATCACTGCCACGTGAGCACAAGCACTTTGTTTTTAAAAGACATTTTTTCTAAAGCTTTCTTTCTGTAACATTTAAATAGTCCTTACGGCTTCGCCTTACACAAGCAAAGAGTATGCAAAGTGAGGGAACTGTCTAACATGACTTTGAAATTAAGACAAACCCAGGAAAGAAAAGTAATTAGAAGTTTTTTTGGTTTTTGTTTTTTGTTTTTTTTAAAAAACACACCAACCAAACCTAGCAGAAAAGTATCTTACTTCGTAATCAGACTCTTAAGTAATTAAGCAAGAAATTAATGTTAAGCAAGTCTAGAACTGTGCAGCCTGTCTTAGACCTGATGCCAAATGATCAGTGTAATAGAAAATGTTCTCACTTACTTGCATTGCTGTGTGATTGCACTTCTATAGGTATGGTTGTACTCCTACTGTGCAGACTTCAGTGGGATCTGTCAAAATACAACCGTCAGTTAGTCACAGGACACAGCCAGCTAACTAGATTATACAGTGTGTGCAGGTCCCAACTCTCACTCCCGCAGAATTCGTAGCTAGGTCTTTTAAAAGGCTGGCCAATATTTTATGACTGCCCGTAGCTTGAGTATTTTGTTAGAATAAGCTGACAATTACATTAGTGCAAAACTTTTTCGGGAAAAAAAAAAACAAAACCCCAAACTCAGTTAAAAATGTCACACTCCACGTAATTTCACGTCCAAGGTCAGCAATTATCAGAACCCAAAGCTGCAAAATAACATGAGAATACCGGAAACAAAGACAGCAAAAGCAGCTCGTCGGGGCGGGAGGGGGTGGGGGTGGGGTGTGTGTGGAAATTACATGCAATGACCAGTGCTCTCTGGACATCTTTGCGTATAGTTTTCCTTCTAAAGATTAGTTTGAAAAGCTGTATCTGCAGCCTGTGAGACACATCTACAAATCGTCTTTTACATTTCCTCTCTCGGTTCCTAGAGGCAGATACCGATACGACGGCGACATGCCGGTTTTTATCCCCAGATTATACTATTGCCCATCTTCAGTCGGCGGTAGTAGTGGTGACAGGGTGCTCGCGGTCCCTCCAGAGCAGGTTTCAGTATTTACAGTGTATAGAGGTATAAAGGACTTGCACGGGTCGGGGAGGGAAGGCGAGGGAGAAGGGGGCAGAAAGCGGCAAAACCAAGTCACCTACCTTTCTTAGAGTCGTAACTAGAGGGCCTGTAATGCTGTTCTAGCTGGTTAGTGATCGTTTTCAAAGAGTCACTGCTCTGCTTGTGGGCAGAGCTGGCATTTAGGACAGTCTGACTTAGTCCCTCGTTTGAAGCCACCGCTGCGGAGTTGTATCTCAGGATTCCCTGGCTCTGGAGAGCGTTAAAGTTCCCATAGTTTGTATAATTGCTATAAAAAGGTGAGGTGTAATAAATATGCCTCCCCAGGAGGGAGGAGGGCGAGTAGGCAGCGCTGTGCGGGGCGGAGGCGGGGGTGGCCGAGGAGAGCGGCGCGGGCTGGCAGCCCTGGCCCAGGGTTTGGCTCTTGAGGTCCGAGGTGGCGATTTCGGCCAGCGACCAGAGCTTGGGCTTGCTGGCCGGCGTCGGGGGGCCGGGGGAGGCGCGGCCGCCCAGCGCCGCCTTGCTGGCGCTGCGGGCGGCGTCGGCGTGCGGGTGGCCGAGGAGCGGGGCCTCCACGGCCGCCAGCGGCGAGGAGGTGGCTGGCTTGGCCGGCGGGTCGCGCTCCCCGCCGCCGCCGTCGTCCTCCTCGATGTCCTCCTCCTCCTCGTCGTCGTCGTCGTCCTCCTCCTCCTCGATGTCCTCGTACTTGTCCTTACACTCCGAGCCCGACTCGCAGAGTGGGTCTCCCGCTCGGCAGGGCAGCTTCTCGCCGTCCGACTCGGCGGAGCAGGAGTGGTCCGTCAGTGAGTCGACTTGCAAGCTGATTCCTGCAAGGGTCCGCCGGGCACAGAAAGGCACAGTCAGGGCGGGGCGGCAAAAAAGCGGGCGAGAGGCGACCACGGCCGCCGCCACCGCCACTGCGGTGGGCAGGGAGACGCTAGCCGGCCCGTCCTTGCCGCTGCAATCCCATTTCGAGGAGCATCCGTCCCTACGGGCTAGCCCCACCGCGGCATCCCCCGCACTGCCCCGCCTGCCCCCTGCACTGCGCCACAGTCCGCCGCAGCACCTCCGCCCGCCGACCCCCCGCCCGCCCCGGCCACAGGCACCTCGCGGCGACAAGCGGCCTGAGCAGCCGAAGGCGACGGGACGGGACATGTTTTGGGGGCTCTTTTGTTAACCCAGCACCCACCACCCCCTTCCTCGCTGCCCCGCTCCCGGGGGGACGCGACGGGGCGGGATGGGGCCACCCCGCCGCGGCCGCGGTCACCCCGCGCCCACCTTCGTCCTCCGCGGAGGTTTCGTTGCTCTCGGGTATCTTCTCGGGACTCTCCTCTTTACTCCTGGCCCCGTCGCCTTCGTCGTCGTCCTCGTCCTCGCTCTTGTTCCGCGGGGCCCAGGTCATCTTGTTCTCCTTCTTGAGCCGCCGGCGAGCGTTGGCGAACCAGGTGGAGACCTGGGTGAGGGTCATCTTGGTGATGATGGCCAGCATGATCTTCTCGCCCTTGGTCGGGTAGGGGTTCTTGCGGTGCTCCTGGAGCCAGGCCTTCAGCGTGGCCGTGGCATCGCGGGTGGCATTTTTCCTGTACGCGGGGTCGTTCAGCTGGTAGGGGTAGGCAGGGCTGCCGTACGGGTGGTAGCTGATGGCTCCGGTCATCCCCGTCGTATGGGCGTCGTAAGGGGAGCCCTGGAGAGAACAAAACGGTGGGGTTGGCAATTTGTTATTGCTGATAGCCATTAGTAAGTTGTCAAGGCGAGATCGGCGGTTATATTTGTATTTCCCCAGGATGGTGTCTTGTATCCATATTCTATGAGGGGGAGAAGCAGCACCCAAAGGCCATTAAGTTGCGATTCCCCCCCTCCTTCCTCCGCCCAGAACACAGACACAGGCACACGCGCTTAAAATCGGCGATGTTTTAATCTTTCTGACTAATTTCAGCTTCTTGTAATTGAATATTTCCCAATATAATTTTTGAACCGCGTAGACATTTTAAAGGCCCTACAGGTAGTGTCTTGATATCTACATTTCTCTCAAAGGTTCAAAAGATGTTTCCTTTTTTGCTATAGAAAATACAACAAAGCCGCCACTTAGCAATTCACTGCACTAATGCATTGCAAATCCAATTTGCAAATCAGAAGATATGCACCGTTTCGAATTGTTCAAATGCGATGTAATTAGCATTTTAATTCGCCCTTTAACGTTTAAATTGCGCTTATTTAAGTCTGCATAATGCAAGAAAAGTTAAAGATATCGCTAAGGAACTCGCTAACTTTCAGCACGTTTCTGAATCCCACAGAACGGCGAGTCACAGGCGCAACATCACCCAATATCCCGCACAGTTCACAACCTCGCCGCAACTTCCAGCCACTCGCCTACTGCTTCTTAACAGGAAAAACAAGCAAGCGAGGTCCTCAGATCTTTTATACCACCCCGAATAAAGACTGCACGACAATTTATGCACCGTATTTTACAGACAGAAAGCAAGTAGTTTCCCTGTCACTTTGCGGGGAGAGAGCGAACTACTACGCTGCCATCCCCTTGTAGGATCTCGACAGCGGCTCCAGACTCAAATTCCGGGCACAGGTCTTTGTGTGTACGGACTAGATACGTGTCTGACCCCGTGTGTGTGTGTGTTTATAAAACTACATAAACATCTAGACGCGCAGTTTATTTCTATAGTTTATGGTTTTATTTCTATAATTTATGCACGGAATACACACACACACGCAATTGAGAATGCCCCTGTTAACTAATAAGAAGAAAGTGAAATCCGAAACTGCGGCCACCACAACCATCTTGGGCTTAAGCGAAGCTCACAGATCGCAAACAGATGCTCCTTTTCATTCCTAAAATCCAGTTAAACCATTAGCACAAAACACACTGAAAGTAAATAAAACCACACGGGGATAAAGCCTGCAGCGCCTCTAAACACCGACTTAAAAAGAGAGGGGGGAAAAAGAGGGAAAAAAAAAAAAAAAAAAAAAAAAAGGAACCCTCCCCTATCCTACCACAGCGAAAAGGGGGGGGAAAAAAAGGGAGAGAGAGAGAAAGCGGGGGGGAGGGGGGGAATGAGAGCATCCAACCCTACTGACTGAGACGATCCATATTTCTTTAATCGGGGCGCCCGCACGGCTCCGCGAACCGCGGGGCGAGCCCGGGTCCCAGGCCCGCCTGCACCGCGCTCGGCGGGGGCGCGGAGCGAGGCAGAGCCCCGGCCCCGGCCCCGGCCCCGGGCCGCCGTTCCTTTCCACTCCGCCCGGCTCCGCCGGCCCCGGCGGGCTGGGAGGCGGCGGGCGGTGCGGCGGGCGGTGCGGTGCGCGGCTGGCGCCGGCAGCGCGGAGACAGCGCGGGGCGCCCGGCTGTGCAGCGTGGTGTCGGGGGCTGATGGTAAGTGTGTGAGGAAAGAGGCTGAAGATGATGAGGATGAGAATGCGGATGCTAATGAAGAAGGAGAGGGTTTCTCTTCGGTAGTTACCATGTAGGAGGGGAATCCCGTGGCGGGGTCTGTGGAGTACTGGAGCGGGCTGGTGAAGCCTGTGGCCGCCGCCTGGGCGGTGAAAGCTGCCGATCCCGGGTAAGGGCTGAACGCCGATCCCGACGAAGACCTGGCCAGCTCCTCGCTCCTGGGGGCCGCCAGCGCCGACGCGCCGTACGCCGGGCAGGAGTACAGAGCCAGCGAGCCGGGGGGCTGGTAGAGGTAACCCTGAGGATAGGACATGGCTTGCACTGGCGTGCACGGGAGCAGGGAGGGGGCGAGGGTGACCGGCCCTGCTGCTGCCGCTGCTCCTGGCGCTGCTTTCGTGCTCTCCCTCTCTCTCTCCCGCCCTCCCTCCTCCTCCTCCTCCTCCTCCTCCTCCCTCCCTCCCTCCCTCCCTCTCTCTCTCTCTCTCTCCCCCCCACCCCACCCCCGGTTGGCTCTGTGCAGTTATGTAGAGAATCAGAATTGTTATATGCTCCCCCCCATGCGCACCCGGTCAGAATAAAAACAAACAGGAGGAAAAAAAACCAACCACCACCCCCCCAAAAAAAAGGAAAATAAACAGGGCGGTCAGAAATCTAACCAGGAGGGGAAGGGCATCTGGAAGAGACGGAAGAGGAGAGGGTTAATAAAAAGAGAAAGAGAGAGAGAAAGGGAGAGAAACAGAAGGGGAGAGGGGGAGAGAGAGAAGCGAGCCCCCGAAATCAGAAAAGTGGCTGCTGCCTATGGAGTTCTCCCAGCCAGCCAGCCAGCTCCCCCAGCGCCTGCGAGCCTGTATTTTGGGGGAAGTATAGAGTCTGAAGTGAAGAGTTGAGGGAAGGAGCACTCGAGTTTCTGAGGGACATTGGAAAACAGAGCTGTCCGTCACCGCCGCTCATCTGCATAGCGCGGCGGGCCCGCCCCCTCCCGCTCCGGCCCCGTCTCCTCCCGCGGCCGGCAGGCAGGCAGCGAAGGCAGGCAGCGAAGGCAGGCAGCGAAGGCAGGCTTTGTAATGCAAGCCAGCCTCTCCGGCTGCGAGCACACTGCTGAAGCCAAACGATGATACCGCTCATCAGCTCCTCTCCGGACTCGCGCAGCCATAAATACTCCTTCGCATACTCTCGATTACATCCCCCCTCTCCCTCTTTCTATATCCACGCGGGGAACAGAAAGGAATATGTATTGTAAATATATGCATCCCTTCCCACACGCAGTCGCCGAAAGCGCTATATTCACGCACACGTATCTCAGATGTGCGCATTGCACGCGTGTGGGCGCGCAGGGCCGGGCCGAGGGCGCCGGGCGGCGCGCAGGGGACGGGCACTGTGTAGCAGCGCTGCCCTATATGGCAGGAGAAAGCAGCAACCGCTCAAATCAGCAGACGTAGGATCGCGCTGTTCCTGGCAGCCGGAGCTTTACAGTTTTCTAAGTTGCCACAAACAGTCAAGATCTAGTCGTGGAGCGCGTTTGCACATGAAGGAAAAAAAAAAAAAAAAAAAAAAAAAAAGGTAAAAAGCCCCCTCATCTTCTTTTCATTTCTATTCTTCCTGGTCTGGTGCGTGGGGAAGAGGCCTGGGTGACTTCTTCCGGAGGGGTAGCTCCCTCCCCCCCCCCCCCTCCCCCTTTTGAAGTTCAGATAAATCTCCTGGAACACGATCACGGTGTAATTAATTTCCCAAATAACGTAATCACTTCCTCTGCCCACTCCCTTCGGCCCTGGCCAGCATCAGCTTCCAGCCATTGCCAGCTCTACTCCGGTCCGGGTACGGGGGGGGACAAGAGGAAAGCACCCTCTTTCCTTCGCAGGGCAAACATAAATAGATACATATATGTGCTTATGCTTATGCTTATTATTATTATTATTATTCTAGAGGGACTCTTCAGAGACCGGTGTTGAACTGGCCGCAGTCGAGCTCTGGCCTTTGGCTCCCGGGACGAGGCGCGGTGCCGGCGGTCCCGTGCCCTCCCCACCCCCCACCCCCCACCCCCCCCCGCGGCGGCGCCGGGGCCCCAACCCCCCCCCCCCCCCCCCGCACTTCCCCAGCCCCGCCAGCCCCAGGGCACGGCGTTGGGCCCTGCCCGCCCCACCGAGCGGCTGCCGGCGGAGCCGAGGCGCACTAGGCCGCTCCGTGCCTCCTGGCCCGCACCTGCGCCCCGCAACGCCAACGCCGCCCGGGCGGGGCGGGATCAGGCCGGCAGGTAGGGATGGGGCCGCAGGGCTGGAAGCCACCGCGCTTCCCGCAAGCCCTTCACCCGCAACCTGCGCCGGCTTACCAGCCCGGGACGAACTGAAAAAAAAATGCCTAGGAGCTAACAGGAAGGGGGGGGGGGGGGGGGGGACGGACACGGGACACACAACAACCAACCGCTATTCATCAAACTCTGTGGTTTATTTTTCCGAGACCTGTGAGTGAGCATGCATTCCGTATTTAATCAGATGAAGTCGCCTGACGTTTATGGCCGGCTTCTTCACGGAACACCTTGGGTAATTTCAGTTAGGTAGGATGGAGAAAACGCATCTGACGAGGTACTCCGGGGAACGGGCTCGCCACCGACAGGAGGGGAGATGGTAATAGTTGAAGAATTGAGGGTTACCAGGGCAGCCTATTGTTAATCAATTAAACATGCAGTTGATAAAAAAAATAATATAAAATTACATTTGGAGAAGCCCTTTCAATAGCCTCGCAGACACAGCGGGGAAAATGCCGTATTGAATCTATGCTCAAGTATCAGGATACGTCTAGTGTCTGAAGCAATTGGAGCTTTCCATTTTCTTTTTCTTTTTTATTTTTTATTTCTTTCCCTTCTTCGCCTCCTCCTCTGCTGCTGTGAGACCCACATACCAGTTTACCCCTGCCCCTGCACGCAGCAGTAGAGATCTGGCCACCAGACATACCGGATTAATTTCTATCCAGATCTATCAGCTGGCCTGTAGAAGAGGCAATCCTTAAAAAAGTAGGTGAGGGGGAGGAGGTTAACACCAACAGGTATTTCTTGTCATTAGCTCCCGACTTCCTGATAAGAGAGTGATAAACAACTGGTAAACTCAGTGCAACAGATTACAGAAAAGACATTTGCTTCCCTGGTTGGTCTTTAATGCGCATATATTAAATAAAAATAGAAACTCTAAAACCAAAAGCTTTATATAAAACATTCATATTTCAGTAGTTCTATGGAATAATCGATATCATGCGATTACATCTGAATAGTCAATTCCTGTGTTCCGCAGACCGATTTCTAAGTATATGAGCTCTGCTTCTGAACGGAGCAGCAGCTGGAGAGCTGAGAATGCAAAATTAATTATAACATTATAAAGTCATACATGAATCTCTCTAAGTCAACCTGCATGCCTTGCAAAATGTGCTATACTCTGCATTTTTATTTGGGAAGCCGAGTCTGTTCTTTTTCCAGCAGGAGTGGTGTAAGTAAGTGTTTATCTATGCGAATTGATTGCTTTTAGTTCCTGCTCTTTAATAATTAGTGGAACAATACAGATTGGGAATACAATGGCCGTTGTGTTTACATTATAACAAGGGATTAATGCTATTAAGTGAGTGTTACAGTTATGACCTGGGAAGAGTACTTAAATAAATACTGTGATCCCAAGAGATTTGATATAATTCAGTTCAGAGTGTGTGTAGATACGCGCACACACACACGAGAGAGAAATCTCCATACATATCTACACTCATATCCATATGTTATATACGCTAGGTATACGTGCCCGTCCGTGTAAAATCCGGGTGCTGTTTTTTGCCTCTATCTGCATGTTTTTCCTCTACGAAAATACATTTTCGTGATTTCGGTGGTGGGAAGAATGCTTAAATCAGGAACGTTACTCCCCTTCCCCCAAACACAAAGAGCAACAGATTATATTTCTGATGTTTTAATTTGAGCGGTCTAAAAATATTGTTTTATATACAGAAACGGGGTTAATTTCGCAATCAGAGATTAATGGAGTAAAATATTATCATTTCAAAAGACAAGTTCTTGTGTTGATTTGATTTGCATAATTTTTGTATGGCTTCAGAAAGGAATGGATTTACCCACTGCAAGGAGACGGTATGCATTTTATTATAACAAGTACACCACTAATTTGACTCTGCACAATGTGGAGAACGAATAGCTAGTGGGGTCATCTAAATATAGCTGGCGAAGTCTTTGCGCTAAACAAACCAAAAAACCGTGTCAGTAACGTTTTTAAATATCAGTCAGTGTACGTGGTTGTATTTCACTTCTTTTTGGAGTTATCTCTGTTTGATTTGAATGCCTTTCGCAGGGAAAAGGTTTTTCATCCGCCTGGCTCCACCGCTTAAATCTAATTTTCCCATAGTACTACCCGTTACTAATAAAAAGCCGTCTAACTTGCGCTGTTAAACAGTAGAATAGTATTACATGAACTTTTTATTGGTAATAACTGTGGCAAATTAACATGCCTGCACGGAGACATTAAGACTTTACACATTGCGTTTTTATTTGAATAATCTATTCATTAGTTCAGCGTTTACCTTCCCAGATTTTAAGCAGTGCTCTCGCCTTGTCTTCTTTAATTCAGTTTGCTCCAGCACAGCTGAGAAGGTGGTCGGCAGCCCCCCCCTCTCCCCCCCCCCCATCCCCCCGCCCCTTTTGAGCTATCGCTCATTGCCGTCCTGGGAGACAGGTTTTGCGGTTTGTCATTTATTAGCTACATCTCCTTGCACCAGTGACAGGAGCTGAAGTTTTCGGGCGAGTGAAGTTGAAAGCCACGTCTGTGGGAATGGCACTCCAGCCCCTGCTGCGGGCGCGCTCGCTGCCAACCGCGGCTGCCCGCCCGCCCCTGCCCGGCGCCCGGCCGCCTGCCTGGTGGCCCTTCACTCGGGACCCCCCTCCCTTCAGTTTTACTCAGGTAAAAAAAAAAAAAAAAAGAAAAAAAAGAAAGAAAGAAAAATACCGATCTCGTTGGCGTGAAGGAGAGACTTCCCCGCCTCGGGAGGGCTCCCCGGGGCTCGGGGAGGCGCACACGCCTGTTACGCGGACAATGCCAATTGCCCAATTGTCATGACACCGGTCACAGCAACTTTTTAAGCGGAGCGAAGTGGAACTTGGTGGGGTTTGGAGATGTAACACAATGCGCAGCAGAAAGAGTTTCCTCTGACATAACCACACAATGGTCTGGGAACGCTTTCTCCTTTCTCTCATGAAATGGGGGACCGCCACCATCTCCCGGAGACAACGACGTGAAATAATAGACTATTGTATTTAAAAATAACAAATGACACACGCATACTGTGCAAGCGGAGTTGTCCAGTTTTCTAGTAAAAGGAGCCCAGTTTACCAGGCTTTTTCTGAGAGAGGCGCTTTGCAAGAGCGACCTGTGAGAACGAGGGGAGACGGGGACGGCAGATCTGCTCACAGGCTTAAAGCGCAGAGCGGGGAAAAGCAGCAAGGGAGACAGGGAAAGAAGGAACTTTTCTTTCCCAATCTTTCAGGATAAAATCGTTAGTTCAAGCTGTGTGTGGGAGGGGGCGCTGTAGCAATGAATTCTCCAGTGTTCCCGAGCGCTGCCAGCGTAATTGTTCACGTAAGCTCCTTCCCTGCAGTTTCTTTTCATATTTCAGTCATTACTTTTCTTAACAATGTTATCTAACTGTTGCCCCGTGATACCTGCACTAAAAGGTGGATTGTTCTTATGAGTTATGGTCTCTTCTTTCCCCCTTGTCCCAATTTCTCTCTCTCTCTTTTTTTTTTTTTTCTCCCCCCCTCTGCAGTTCGGTAAGGGCGTAATAGAGTAATTTGCAAAATACGCTGCAAGAAAGGTCTGCCTAGGGGAGCGCTGAGAATGTAGACGGCTCTTTATAGCACGCAAACGCGCACAAATAGACACAAACGAAACATAGCTCTTCTTTTAAAAAAAATTTTTTTCGTTCTTTCTGCGCCACCCCCACCCCCACCCCCCTTCCGCCCCGGGCTTCTGTGGCTTCGACATTTTGCACTAATAATGGGCCACGTCTTTATGAGGATTTAGCTTCCCCTTTTCGGAACGTTATCGGATGGAATGTTTGAAAGAGAAAACTAAAGCGGATCTCCAAAAAGCAGATCTGAGACTTAGAAAAGTTCCTTTCTGTATTTCACACTGTTATTATAGGTCTTAGTCGTTTTCTGCTTAGGGAAATTATAAGCAATTATATATCCGTAAGTGTAAGATAAAACACTTCCAAAGCTTTCCTGGAGCCTGCTATTTTCACTGAAGGGCAAGCAGTGTTTCTCAGGGAGAGAACAAGTGTACGATCCACAGGTGGGATAGTTCTTCCTTCTTAAAGGGAAAGGGGGGGGGGGGGAGAAAAAATATTTAAATCAGCGTTATCTGGTTTTTGAGCCACCCGCCGAGCAACCCGTGCGGTAGGGGCAGAGGCACGAAGGTCCTGGAGCGGCTGCCTCGCGCTGCCCCGCGCAGCCGCCCGCGCGCTCCGCCGCCGCCCGCGCGCCGCCGCCGCCGCCGCTTCTTGTGGCGCCTCGAGTCGGTGCCGGTGCCTTGTCGGTGCGAACGGCACCGCGCAGCCCGTGTCGGGCTAAGCCGGGGCGACCCCTGACCACCGGCGGCGGGGAGGGAGAGAAGGCGGAGGGCTGCCCTCCGGAGTGGCGGGCAGGGCCGGCGGGAGGGGAAGGGCTGGCGCGGAGGGTCAGGCGGGGGCGAGGAGCCGGGGGAAGAAGCCCTCCCCATCCCCCACCTCCGGCCCCGCTGGAGTCAGGCAGTCGATACCACGTCTTTGCTTTTGGATTTTGTACTCGGCCGGAGTGCCTTGGAAAGGCTGCTTGAGGGTTAGCGGGAGGCTGAATCCCTTCGGTACCTGGTGCAGCTTGCAAAGGAGGTGATAGACACGAGTAAAGGAAAAGCGGGACGATTTAAGTGAAGGATTGCTTTATTTTAATGGCTCATGTTAAACCGGATTCTTCTGACACAGGAGCAGTCAACAAGTAGGTTTGGACACTTTGGTGCCTGAGGAGCACTGACAGGCAGGCTCCTGGGAATGCTTCACCCGGAGTAGATGTGTGTATCTGGAGCTGTCCTACTGGTTCTTCCTCATGCTTATGCCAGGGTTAAAATTGTTCTAGACAATTTTGAAGTCACTCTGGCAGACCCTTTCCCCTTCTTGTAATTGCTATAATCTGTTTGATCACCACTTTTAACACTAGAGAGCACCTGCTCACCTGCTTTGTGCTTTTCTCTCATTCATTCATACATTCATTCACCTCTGTGTGTGTATACGTGTACGTGTATCCTTCATTTGTAGACCCAAACCCACATTTCTGGATCAAGCCTACTCCCAACTCCCAAACCAGAAAGTCTTACTCTTTCCAATAAATAACCTTCCTGAGTGATGAGGCAGACCTCTTTGTATCCATTTAAAACCAGGTAGTTTCTCAGAACAATCAGCTGTTCCTATTGTATGTTAAAGAGTCATTTGAGGTTGCTGGTATATTTCCAAAAACGGACAGAAAAAAGGCACAAAACCTGTAGCCATACTCAGGAAAACTATTACAAATTAATGTGTTCAGTGATACCATGAGGTATTTAAAAACCCCAACTATCTAAAATTGATGCAGCATAGTTCCCAAACGTTCAGCTAGCTTTAAATAGTTTTGTGTTTTCTTCCATTAATGTGTGGAGTCAAAGGTAATTGAAGTTCTTAGTTTTGTATTTTCCTTTAAATTGATATTTCCTCTAAATCAGTGTTGAACTTCTAGTATTCTTTACATTTAGTTAAAGAATCACTACTGAATTCTTCTTTGTTTTGTTTTTTCTTTATTCATTACCTTTAAACTTTACTCCAAGACAGAATCTTTGAATTTTGGGGGGAAGATTTTTCATAGTAATAGTCATTCATATATAAATGCTAAGCAAGAAAACTCTCAAATATCACTTTGAATATTGTTATGACAAATAACAGGTAATGTTATTTCTAATTTGTTAAAAAATGCTATCTGCTTTTACTCATACGGTCCCACTGCTCTTCATGGTTTTGTAGCAATGCTAGAGTAGACTGCCAGTTGAACCATGTTTACAGCCTTCCTTCACATCAGGTAAGGGAAAGGCAGACAGACCATCTGGCCCCTAGCTTTTCAACCTATAGCTGTGCAGATTTTAAGTCACTTGCATCTTGGAAAGGCTAGTAGGTAGCCAGTTTGCCAGTGAGAAATCTAAATGTGCACATTCCTCCTCATACATCTGACCCACTTCCATTAGCAGGAGCACAGAATGAAAACTAGCTGAAAAGAAAAGCTGTGCCTTGATTCCTTCTGATATCAACATGGTTTTAAGAATTACATGAACTGTTGACTTTGTTGTGTGTTTGGCTATGCTTCGCACAACAGTGGGATCCTGGTGGCTAAAATATTGTGTATAGGGTGACTCTTCACCCTGTGGAAGGTTTGGAGAGCTTGTATTGTTTTGACAGTAGTAAGACATCTGGGGAAAATAAGGCTCGACAGAGGTCTTCTACAAGATCTGCGTTAAACTAATGCCAACACAAACTAATCAACAGATTTTCCTTAGTTTTCAAAAAGACATTTTATGTTTGAAGTGTAGGTTCCAGAAGTTTAAAAGAACAAATCTCTTCATTCTTATTAAGAGACAATGAATTCTGCTTTGTGCAGCTCAGCCTTAAAACACAACCTTTTAATATATCTCTAAATGGCTAGTAGTGAAATGATCCTTTTTTTCATTTCTTGGCTGTTCCTTAAGTTGGTAATTAGTAAAGTCCTAGAAGGTTATGACTCCTCTGCACTTTTGAACATGCATTTTTGAAACTGTTGTTGAGAATTATGTGATATAATTATCTCAAACACCAGAGGTACACAATGCTTAAATTTTATTTCTCATGCAAACACACCCCCTGACTTTTTCATCTGGGACCCATTTGGTGGAGTTCTTGTATGAAAGATAGGAAGTGATAAGGATGGGAAACAAAAAACCCTGATTAACCAGCAGCCTTCACTGTGACATTTTGTCTCAAATAATTCTATCCTGGAATCATCAAAATTTCTGTAGTGTTCTGGTCTTACAGCTTTTTCAGCTCTTGGATTCTCAAAACACAAGTAAACCAAAAGTTCCTCCCTTTCTCTCACTCTTTCCCTCCCCTGCTGCTACTCCCTTACCTTCACTTAGGTGAGATTTTCTAGGAAGTAACGGTGTGCCAGACACACCGTGACTTGGCAATAGTGGACTTGCCTTTGTGACCTTCAGAAGGAAATAATCTCACCAAAAGAACTTTATGAGCTGCTTCTTGTTTTTTGAACTTCACTTCGATAGTCAGACACATCAGATATCATTCACTATAGGTTTAGTGAGATTTCTTTATAAACCAACATAACTTAATTCTGTAAATACACTCATTTAAGAAAATTTTCACCACCACTCTTGTAAGAATGTATAATAGATTTTTGGCTTTGCACAAACACAGTAAATATGCACTTGCACATCAGTTAATTTTTTTTTTTAAATGAATGGTACTTAGTTTCTAACACCTCTTGTGTTTCAGCTGAATTTATGCACCTTATAAGATTTATGAACACTATCCACTAAAAATATTTCTGTGAACTTGACTAAAAATAATGTATGAAGGTATAAAACATTAATTCTAACCCCTGTGAAAATACATGGGTTAAAAAGGAATATTTTCCCTGTAAATAAGCTTTTTTGAAATATGCAATTGAAACAAGAGACAGTACATTTATTTTTTTTGTTTGTTCTGTTTTCACCTGATTAATGGAATTACCTTTTAGAGCTCTTAACTTATTTTTGTTTAACAGACTTTGCTTTTAAAAATTGTTAGTCCGCTAATACTGGAACCTAATCTGTGAATTTTAC
This sequence comes from Falco naumanni, assembly GCF_017639655.2. Taxonomy (NCBI): domain Eukaryota; kingdom Metazoa; phylum Chordata; class Aves; order Falconiformes; family Falconidae; genus Falco; species Falco naumanni. Next base: position 47,768,125 of record NC_054056.1, read on the forward strand.
TTGGGACAAGTCTTTTACTGTCTTTTTTTTCCTCCCTTTTCCACTTTAGGTGACCACATACTGTCTACCATATTTATTTTTCCTAAAGTCACAGCTCAGCATTTTGTTAATGGAACATATAGGCCACAATTGCTGCTTAGTTTTCAGACTCACAGTGTTGTTCACAGGAAAACTCAGTGGAGTTTACAAAAAATAGAAGAAAATGACTGTTTAACCAATATGCAAGATTACTCTTTAATGTTATGTAAGAGATCAAGACTTTGTACTATCAGGTGCAGCACAAATGCACAGCTAAAGGGACAGCTCCTAGCCTACACAGTAAATAGGACACGTATATACAAATACTGGTGGGGAGGTAGTAATGCTAACAGACTTTTACAGATCTGTTACTAAGTTTAGAAATACCGATTACTTTTTCAAGTTAAGATTTTCAGCATAAGTTAGGTCATAAAAAAAGATGACAAGCACAGAAGAATCAAAGGACATATTAACAGGTGAAGGGTCAGAAGCACTTGACTTTTCCAGCCAAGAGACAGGACCAAGCTCACAGCAGGACTGGACACCAGTAACCACATAGTGTACACATGAGGTGAAACTTTACACAAATGAGCCACAAGACAAGAAGCAAATTAGAGACATCCACTTGTCATGTTAGTAATAATGAAGCTCTATACTAGTGAGTAGATAATAAAGGAAGGATTCTGTGATATTCCTCCCTGCTTTAACAAACAAAATGAGACCCTTGTTCTTTAGTGTCTGAGGCTGGGTAAGAATGATCTCTTCATGGACTATGTTTCTGTCTCTTCATAACTTAAAGGATATGAAAGCATCAGCAGTAAGACTGTTTTCTCCACTACTTTTATTAAAATTGTATCATGAATTATTTCCTTTATGCAGCATTCATATTTAATTTTTAAAATTAATTTGTCATATTTCATTATTGATATTTACAGCAAAGCTCCTTTAAATTGGTTCTGTAGAGCACTTTGGAGCTGATCACTTGATATTTCTTGATTCTTTAAAACACACCTGAGGGTCAACAACAACACGAGAGAAGACTCAGCTCAGGGACCAGAGGCTGGGTTCCACACCAAGTGAAGGTAGGTTGTTACTTTGGCTACTATACTTGAATATTGTGTACTTTTAAAAATTATGCTTTTATTGAGCTTTGCAATTAAAAATTACTTTTCCTTTGTACATGTTATTCTGTGTGATATAGAACTCTAGATTTCAGCAGAATAATATTAGGCAGTTCTAGCAAATAAGACACAACAACAATCAGTTTCAAGCATTAGAGCACACCCTGTTTCATCCTAGGAGCTGTATATGAAATGTAAACTTGCCATTAACTTTTGGGATAAAGCTCAAGAACGATATACAAATTGAGTGCACTTCACAAATCAGCTGTGCGCTGTCTGGGTCAGCACAAGGGATTTGAGGTAAGCACATCAGGACAAAACCCGTCTCACCTCACACACCCTTCATTTCCATTTGAGAAAGATAACTTCTTATGGGAGTATGAAGGAAATGGTGATGATTTCCAGCCAGCCTGGGTGACCAGGCGTTCGTGTGTGCTCCCTCTGCTCTGTATACCCAACCATTGTGAAGCGTGCAGTGCCGGGGTCACTCGGCTGGTGGGCATACCGCTCACGGGCATGTATGGGAGAGCACAGAACTGCTGCCTGAATAGCCTGGCTAGGGAAGCTGGTTTGATGACAGGTCAGAATCAATACCACAGAGGGGTAAATTCCTGTGGTTAGGATCTGTCTGAAGAAGCTGCACCAGCATCTTGGCCTTGATTTTAAGAAGTATTTTAGCATTGCTTCAAGAAGACTTCTGGGCCTAAAAGACGTTTTCAAAGACAGTGACATAACTTGAAGCCTACACCTTGTTTGCCTTGGTGTGATTTGGGCTAGTAAGTGTCTGAACTCCTGCCACAGTTGGGATTTGATAAAAGAAAACTCTTTTGAAATGTTTGACTGCTTTATGCCCTGGTTAAATTTGGTCCCTAGGCTTGTGACTATAAACAGTGCAAAGCCTGGAAGACTGTAAAAACTGAGTCCCGTGTCTTCATCTATGCTGGAACAGTTATTTTTTGTGAAAAAGGATAGCAAAAATTGATTTGTCTGAACCATGTGCAGAGTGTGCTCAGTTTTTGTTCACTTGAAAAAAGGTCTTGGCAAAGTCATATGTCCTGCTGCACTCAGCTGGAGTGCTGGAGCACTGAGAGTCCTACATGCCCATGACAGGCAGAGCTGAACCAGAAATCAGGACTTAAAACTGATCCGTCACCTACTGGAAATGTAGGACACCTGCTCTGATGTACTGTTACTTTTCCATAACTTGATTGCCGAGATAGCTCTCAGTTTCTCTGTTGATCCTTTTTTTACTCCATATGCCATGTGCTTCTGTCTATGGCCTCTTGGAAGAATTTCTCTGGGTTTACAGTAAAACCCAATTTATTTCATGTAGTGCTACAGGGGAAATAGGTGGAAATGGAAACTACGCTTTGGGAGGTGAGGAATACTAGGAAAAAAAGTTAGCATGCCGACTTTCGAAAACAAGAATTGAAAAATAAAATATTAGTCAAAAAGGTTCAAAAAGTGAGTAGAAGAAAGCAGAATTAAATAGTTGCTCTATCAGAGAACAGCCCTGTTGCAAATTTTACAGTAAAGGTTATTCTGGGAAATTCAGGGCTGAGAATTCTTACTTTAGCACCAAGAAAGTTGGTTGAGATGCTAATTAAAAACAGAATTATAAAAGACCCAGCTGAAAATAATATGATGGAGACAGATCACCATGGCTTCTGTAAAAGAAATCTGTGCCTCTGTAAGCTATTCACATTCTTTTAATTGTTGGGTGTGATAACAAAAGAGTGAATACAAGAAGATTGGAAGACATAATTTATTTGGACTTTTGCAAAAGATGACAAAATTCATCCTGTAAATCTCATGAATTAGCTAGGTTCAGTAAGTAGATGTGGTCTTTCTTATCAACAGCTCCATCCACTCACAAGGTCTTGCTGCCCTCAGTGTGGCAAGAGCTAAGAAACTTAGAATAATTTTCAAAACCCACTTCACTTTTGTGATGGTACCTTAGCCAACAGAGCAAAGCATTCAACACTAAGGTGCAACACTGATTTACACTATGACATAGTAATTGTGCTAATATTATTTTTACCTAAGTTTTATTGTTTTAATAGGTCTGGTTGTTCTTCTGAACAAAAATGACCTAGTTTTTTTCCCTAAACAGTCCCTATCGCTTCAATCTGTCATCATACAAGCTTTTTAATGTCTAGAATAATTTTGTTCATCTGCCTCTGCTTTTGTTAGCAACTTCAGCAACTAATTACAATTTTGGGCAAAGAAAGTCTTTGTTCAAGATCCTCATTCTTTATATAACAGTGCCAGAACACCCAGAAAACAAGACTTCCCAGAGCTGCTCCAGGAAAAAAATAAAATGGCAAAGACCAAACTTGCTATTCCTACAATGTTAAAAAACCTTCAAAAGATCAAACTGAGAAAAAGGAGAGAAAGAGAAGAAAGAAGAAAAGAAAGAAAGGAAGAAAGAAAGAAAGAAAGAAGAAGAAAAGAATGAAAAAAAGAGAGAAAGCTTTCCAGTGAATTGTTTCTCAGAAATATTTTTTTAAAAAGAAGATAATATTGATTTAACAAAAGGAAGATTTGTCCTCAAGAGAAACACTGAAAACAACAGAAGTCCTCCATGTGAATTCATCAGCCTCAGAGGACTCAGTCGATTAAGAACAGAGCGGATACTTGTTATCTTAGGGACATCAAACTGATTTTACCTGGTTTATTTTCCAGCATCCTTGTGCCTGCTGTGGTCCATATTCATCTGGCATTACTAAATAGGCGCAGCGTAAACCTAAACCACATTGACACATTTAAACAGTATTTTTCCCTGTGTCCTGGAATAATGCATAACTGGTACTTTGAGAGCCTGTGTTGATTCAAAAGCAAAGTAACTTTGTTCCTGAGGTGTGATAGTAAAACTAATAAACTCAGCTGACAGTTGGAGATGGGGCATCTGTATGGCACAGCAGCAGGCCATATGGCTTAGCACTTCAGGTCAGCATTAGCTCAAGGCGCTCTTCCTCCAGCACAGTTTGATGTGCTTGTAGATTTCTGGGAGGTCTGGGAATATGTGAAAATACTCTGTAGGCTCAGTTTGTCCTAAAGGCCACAAGTTTTCCTTTTCTGCTTAACCTGTCAGATCTTATCCAGAAGAGTCCTTAGCCTGCAAAGGGAGTGTTGCTTGCCCTTCACCTTCTCCTGAAAATAATTTCATTTCTTAAACAGTTGAAATCCACTAGTGATGCTGGCTCTGGCTTTGTTTCCTTTCTAAATCCTAAAAAGGAAACTCTTGTTGTGTCTATGAAAATCTATAGAATGAAAACTGCCAAAATATGTTGAGCTTCTCTGTAAAACAAACTTTCAAAATCACCATATCTGAAGTTATCAGGTGAGATTCCCAGCTAACATAATTCAGTTTATGAGCAGGGAGACAATTTCTGCTAGCAGAGACTTTGACCCATAATTATTCTGGGGGAGGTATTTGTGTGGAGATCACAAGATGTTCTGTCCTGGAATGTCTGGTACACAGGCATCTAAGAGGGCCTGGGCAAAAGGAGGAGAGAAGGAATGTAAAAGAAAATGCAAAATAATAAAGAGCAACAAAAAACATTCATGGCATATCTGTTTTTAATTTTTGTTCTTAACAGATCTGGGTTTCTGGTAGGCTATTCTGGTTATGACTAAACTCTTCGGGGGCACTTCTGGTCTGTGTGGCCAGAAAAAGTTCAGTGCTTACAAGCTTTTTCGCTCTTAAAGTTTGCTTGTTTGTGAAGCTGAGTGAAATTTTTCAACCAATTTTTTTTTTTTTTTTGTCAACGGAGGCAGAGATGTACCAAAACATTTTGCAAAATTGCATTAATTTTGTTGAATGCTTCACTTTGAAAAGTACCTTATGATTTTTTGAAAGAATCAAATGCTTCCTTTTGACATTTTTGGAAGTGAAGCATTTCAATTATTTAATTTGAAATGACATTCCATTTTGAAATTTCCTTTCATTTTTTTGAGAAAAACAGTTTTAAAAGGTTTGAACCCACATAAAATATGTTGGGTTGCATCACTTTTGCAATGTTTCATGAAACTATAAAAAAAGAAAAGAGTTTTCAATTTGATCCAAAACATACCCTTTCTTTTCTTTTCTTTTTTTTCTAAACTACCAATGAATCCATTTTTTGCTCTATTCAACCTACTGAAAATAAATGAAGAATTATCAAGGAGACGTGAACTAATTTTTTCCCAATTTTTTGTACAACGTTTAGAGGCAGTTTTATACTACAGATGACATTTAATTAACTGCTTCACAATATTTCTGTCATTCACATGTCTCTAGTCCTGAGGAGCAAAACTGGAGGTCACTTCTGGTTCCACACTTTGTGAGAGAATGAACGGGGCTTTGATGACCTAGACTTTTTCCTTACAGCGTACTCCCTGAAGAGACCAACGGATCTTTTAAACTCAAAAGACAACTTATATAGACTAGAAATGAGAATGTTTAACTTTATTTATAAACATTTTCTCTCTCTGTGAGGACAAATCCAACCAAACAAAAATTTATAAACATCTTCACCCCTTTCCCTCTGTGTGGCATTAGGTGGGTACTTGCTTCCAGGTTTGGTTTCAGTCAATTCAGTGACTTTCTGGGTTGCAGCAAGCTCCGTGCAGTCCTCTCTGATCCCTAGGAAGTTTTCTTCCTGTTGCCAAGGGAGCCTGGCTGTGCATATGTTCTCTGCTCCTTTCATGAGCCTCTCCATGAACAGCAGGCTCCCATCTTCTTGCTAGGGCTCCCATTCTCTTCTCCTGTCTCTGCTACACCCCGAAACAGAAGGCTAGGAGCTCCTCCTCTCCTCCTCCTCCCACCCAGTCCTCAAGCATGCTCATCTGCTCTCCAGGGAAAGGAGGAATCTCTGCTCCCTCCAGGGGGTCCATCTGACCTAGTCACTCCCTTTTTAAAGGAACATGACATACAACGGAGAACAAAAAAAGAAAACAGATGCTGTCCAAAATAAACCTATTCACATGCCAGAAGAGAAAATCAGCACATCTCCCAGGCTTGGTTCTCTCAACCCCCCATCACATGGACACTTAGGCCCTCCAGCTGTTTGTTCTCTGTGTATGGAGCAATGAGACCGTGTTCTGGTAACTTCTGCACAAACTGGCCAAGATCCACTGGATTTTTTGATCCAAAGCTTTTACCCATTTCCAGATTGCAAGTTGCTCAGTGCATTCTACATGAGACACATGCAAACAGAGGGAACAAATCCAAGATTGTTTGTTTCTCTCTCATGCTCGTGAAAATAGCAGGGGCTGCATGGCCAACAGTACCTAACATGGTGGGCCTGTGGGCTGCCTAAAAATCCTTGTGCTACCATGCAGAGGCTTTGATAACCGTACTGGGCTTCTTTGTGTACAACCGGCCCTTCCTTAACTTCTCCCATCCCCGGCCTCCCCAAAACTGTGCTAATTCCTACTGCCTAGGTAGGAAGCCCAAATATAAGTCCTCTGCAGCAACATGATAAAGTCTGAGTGCCTCGGTGTCTTTATGGATGGTGCGTGACTCAGGCCGGTAATTTACGACAGAATTAGAGAGAGAACAGGGTGAAGTTGAGAAACATTTTCAACATTTTTACTGCTGTATCTCACTGTCTTGCTATGTTCAGGTGTCTTATTTTCCTTCATGGAAGATTAATGGAACTGACTGATGATGGTTTCATGTGGTTTAAGGCCAGAAAGGATTATTAGATCATCTTAGCCTGACATCCCGTGCATTACAGACTATGAAAGGTATATGCACGTGACATGGTGCAGTGCCGTACAGAGATACCCATGCTACCTCTGAACAAATTAGCTCAGCTACAGGAAGCAATAAAGCTGCATTAGACTGGGAGCAGTGCTGAAAGCAGTACAGCTAACGTAGTCCAGGCGCGGCAGCTCCCGCTGCAGCTGTGCTGTCTCCAGTACCCAAACTGTCACTGCTAGAAGTGGCTCAGGTGCCTGTAATAAATTCCCTCTACCAAGAAAACTATTTGTATGTAGACTTTTCAGTTTTTAGGGATGATAAGATGAAGACCACAGCATCACTGGCTGGAGCAAATTTCTCTACCTGTGTTCCTTGCACTATTGTTAGGAGAAAAGCAAAACCCCATCAAATCGCTGCCTGGTCAAAGGCTCATGTGGGATGACTCACACCAGCGGAGCCCGGCTTCTTCTGCTGGGTGACGCCTGACACAGCCCGTCTACCCGTGGTCTGTGTGGAGGGACCTGGCAATCTGTCTTTCTGGCTTGGAGTCATGTCTAAACTAGCCTTACAGCTAGGATTTTGTAGTTAAGGCATTGTACAGAGACAAGACCATCTCTCTGCTTCCACTTGATTTTTCTTGGTTTAGATGTCTGTGGATCCCATCAAGTCTTTTTTATTTTTTGCTATAGAACTGCAGTGGTAGTTGAGGTGGTTAACTGCCGGTATCTTAAACTGATCCTTTTTGCCACAGATTTCTAAGCTAGAACCTCTCAGCCTGTAGGCACAATTGTCATTCTTTATTCACAGGTATATTACCTGGTAATATATTCATCTTTCAAAATTATTTTTTTTTTGGGGTGGAGCATTTTAAGAACATTATTTGGGTCATTCTTGATGATCCTCTTCAGTTTCTACCTCACTAACCTTTTTGTTATCTGCAAAATTTATTAACAAAGATTTTTGTACCATCTTTAGGTGACTGGCATGTGTGTAAAATAATATGGATAAAAATAAATCACTAGAAGACTTCCTTAGAAACAGGACTACCTAGTCTGAGATCTTTCAGTGAACTAGTTTTAACCTGGCTTGTTTAGTCTTTGTAAATTTTGAACTGTCCTGTGCTCTGGAGAAATCTGAGTTTATTTTCATAGCACACATCGATTAAACTTGTAAACTTGACAAATACTTTTTTTTGGCAATAATCGTTTCACCCAAACTTTTCTGTAAATATAAACCTAAATTTATAATTTTTTAGTTAAACCAAGTTGGGTGAACTTTCTCTCAGAATTATATTGCTACAGAAAATTTTTCAATACCTTGAAAATTCCCTATTTTTCATATATTTATAAAAACATAGTAGTGGTTTTTCAAAAGTCTGTGATTGGTTTCTATAAGGCTTTTTCATAAGATATGTTAATTTGAAACTATACCATTTTAGCATATGTTTCCTCATGTGCCATCCTCTGAAGGCTGATAAACTCTCAGTCCCTGGCACATTATTGAATGTGATTGGTATAGTGTTTTGTTAAAATGACAACCCCAAAAATATCTATGGAACATACATACCTACTTAGAGTTTGCGATCTAAAATAAGCATACATATCTTGGTCCTCTACATTTGAATTCCTTTTGTTATTACATACTGTTGTAGCCATGGTTATTTGAGGATATATTTAGTGCAAATTTTTCAGGGAGAGGGGATGTTTTTACTAAATTTACAGATGTAACTGGAAAAAACAGACAAGCTTTTGGACATGCAATCCTTTCTTCAGGCTGAGTATATTTCAACTTGTAGCTTATAATACTTCGATATTTACTCAGGTTTTGTATTAATATTTTATATTCTATTTTGTTTTCAATCTTCTTTTAACTAGGGTAGTTTCTTGCTCAATATAATTTGTTTTATTTGTGAATCATGCTTGTCAATATCCAGAATTTTATTTTTTGACAGTTCCCATATTTTTCCAATACTTACCACTTCATATATATGATATACCAATTACTGTCTCATTATACAATAGACAAAAAAATAGCTTACACAAACTTCATATATATATATATACACACACATACACATACATATATATATAAAAAAGTACACACATAGTTCGGTGATATGTTCTGTCAACACAAGGTAAATGCAATCAGATAATGATATCTATACCTAGGAAACCATTTGCTTTATGGTAGAAATTAACTCTTAGTTTATTTAAATAAGATAAAAACCTGAGTTATTATTTTTGAGTTCAGCAGTTTCTGAATAAAGATACTACCATTGATTATTTTTAGAAATTCTGGAAAAAATTGTGATGCATGAAATGATGAGCAAGGATCTTCCCGGATGAAGTCAGCCCTATTAAAATTTTTAGCTTTGTTACACATTATGGGCAGATGTTAAAGAACGGTACAGTTTGTTATCTACTGTTATTAGGTTTCCTATTGTGGATTTTACAAACGGGCCAGTAGATTATTTATTTTTAATATTTTTTTTCTATGTAGATGTTTCATGCATAACATTTGCCTCCTGTTCTGAGCTATTAGAAACAACTAACAGTGTCTTTGATGTGAAGTCCGTGTCTGTGCCTTTTCCCCCTATTTTATACTTATGGAAGAAGCTGGAAATATGAAAGGCTATTTTAGTCATAACAACCATCTTATCATATTTCCAGTACCAAATGCAGAATATTCTTTCTCAGGCAAGAGCATCTCCAGCTGTTATTTTTATTATCTAGGCTCGTCTTACTAATATACAAATGGTTAAAAATGTGTTCCTTATCTGACCCCTTTTGCTTACATTATCATGTGGAGGATACCATAAAACTGGTTTAGACACTTGAGTATATCTACTAGGATTATCCTGTTACCACCCTCTGCCTTCATGGTTACATTAACAGCAACCTAATACCTTACCTAGAGATTATTCCCTCTACTACTGAGATGGTATCCATTAGAATCATGCAATCTGCCTTTTTCCATAGTATCTGCGTACTCCACTGAGTACATGCTCTTTCTCCTTCAGACTACTGCTAAAATTATTTACAAAGAAAAGGAAGAGATATTGGTATAAATGGACTTTAACTTCAGGAAACATAATTTTCAGATTGCTGAGAAAGGGAGACAGTTCTTACATAATATCCTCAAAGGAACAGAGAAAAGGGAGAAACTTACTGTTATTGACCAATAATTGCAATCGCATTTTACCATCAAAATACATTTAATGAGTTAATAGAACTACAAGGGAATAATTAAGTATGAAAAAAAAGGAGAAAATTAATCTCAGGTTTCATAGTGCGTAAAAGCATGTGTAATAACAAAACAAAACAAAACAGCCTCATCATTACAGAATCACATATAAAAGCACACATTAAAGCAGTTTCAGCTTCATGAAGGTGCTCATAAGTCTAGAAACAGGAAACAAGAAAGATTTAGATTTTAGAAAGTAGGTACAAAGTATGATCTTTTATTGATCTCTTTCCACACAGGAAATAAATTAATAAAAAGGATAAAATAGCAAGAGTAGAATACATGTTCTTTCTTTTAGCTGTGTAATGGCACAGACGTGCCTTAAAAACCCATGGGAGAAATGTCCAAGGAGAATTGCTGAAGTAGAAGCCCTGTAACAAATACACAGATTAAAAATTCAGACCTTATGGATAATTACATGGTGCTAAACAACTGAATTGTAGCCAAATCTAGCTGTCTGTGACATGTTAAGGGGGGTGTGAAACATTAGTTGTATCTATTGAGTACCAGAATTGGAATGGTGACACTCCTGAATAATAAAAGAATCTATGTTGGTCCTTACCTTCCTCCTCCATATTTGAGGTCTGTGTTTCTATTCAGTGCCTGTTGCAACCTTCCGCAGTTCCACTACACCGTGCTCTAATTTTATCTCCCATATCTGTGCCATCCACACAGGGGACAGTTGTGGTCAGGATCTCGCACTCTGTGAGTGTAACAGCTGTGCAGACCTACCATTTCTTTTAGCATCTGCAAAAGGCAGGACACAGGGAACAGGATGGACTGTGCATGCTAGCAAACACCACTATTGCCAGCTTCACCCTCTTTAAGAGCACAGCAGCTGCCTCAGTTCTGAGCTCGTTGTGAATCATGATGCCACTCTAAATTCCTGCATTGGCAGGGTAGTTTTTCTTTATCCTCCAATACTGAGTTACAGTTGTAGGCCACGGTTCCACTCTAAACAAGTAACCTTTACATTCTTTTTCTTCTGCAAACAATCAACAGAAATCTAAACATGTGCATAACAGAATATAGTAAGAACAGAGCTCTAAATTTAGAAGTTGTGCATTTGGGATTTCAAAGCTGCTTCAAGTGCTGTTAGTAGTTTTGGCAGCCCAGATTTATGTTAATTACATGAGGGTTGCTGGAGATGTCTCTTAGTGTCTGGACATTTTTGCATGTACTCTGTCTGTCTTGGTTTCCTGCATGCCACAGTCTTCAACTGAATGTCAAATTTTAGTTGCAGCACTGAAATCATAACTCCACACAAATTCTAAAGGGCCAGAGAGAGCTGTATTTCATAGCTTAGGTTTCTGCAGCAATATGGACTCAGTATTACAAACCGCGTAACATGTGACTACTGCTGAAGGAAGGAAGCACAGCTGGCAGCTGCGTGGATGAGCAAGCACATTGAATGAGGACATTTTTCAAGCACTGGTTGGGGAGAGAGAAAAATATGCAAATAATTTCGTTGGCAGTGTTTATTTATTTATTTTGGAGCTCACCCCATTGTTTATCATCATGATAGTTTTTGACAGATCATGTGTTGTGGTTACTTTGTATTTCAAAGGCGGATGTTCTGATATAAGGGATGCTGCCCACCCCACTTATTAATAGCAAGGGGTTGTAAACTTCCATAACTGCACAGTTTATCATATCATATGTTACGCCTTGTCTAGGAGGAATATTTTCATCCCTGAAGAGAAAGACATTAAATAGACAATAACATACCATAATCTGTGGCAGCCAGAATGTCTCTGCCAGGAAACGAGATGACCAAGCTGGGCAGATTGGTTGGACTGCGCTATCCCAAATCCACCTGATTACTGAATGTATGTGCTTGAATAAGGATTTGTGATGCCCAATCAGAGCAGTCATTCCTCTCCTATAATAAATCTGGCAAATGAAAAGTCCATTCCATTTCTCTGCAAGCCTTCTCCTTGTTCCAGGTGTTTTACTTCATTCAGTCATGTGCGGGATCAAGGACAACTGATCGAAAAGAGGTAATAAAAAATGCACTTCAGTTACAACATCAACCTTGTAATGCCCAAGCCTTGTATCTAACCTTGCATATATTCATGGAAGCTTTTTCTTCCAGGAGAACATAACACGAGGAGGTGATGCTTTGTGGACCTGGCCTTTCTCACAGTACCATTTCCTTAAAGCTTGTGGTGACAGCAGTCAACCCCTGGCTCCACAGCAAAACCAGCCCCAGGACAGGGTGCAGGGTGGCAAAATCGTACTGCCATATTACAAGTCCAAACACTGAAGTCATTAATGTCCAATTAGCAGAGCTTAGTTAAGATGAAGCATGAAAGTAAGATGGGAAACTCCTCTTTGGCTAGAGCTGTCTCAGAGATTCTCTGTAATTGTAAAGAAAACTGAATTTTCTTGCCAGCAGTGAGATGCTAGGACCAGGACAAAGGTGGGAACCCTTGCAGCAAAGGTGGTAGGGAGAAAGGGCAGAATTAAATGAAGAGCTGAGGGGAGAGCCCTGGAGAGTTGAGCTTTTTTGGTTTTGCTCCTATGGAAGGGGATGCCTTACTTGCATGTGGAGCACCAGCCCTCAACAGTACAGGCTCCCCAGGAAAGGGGAAAGGAGACAGTAGGCCCAGGACTATTTTCGGTCTCCAGGGACTGCCTACTTTGCCATGCTTATGGCTGACCATGTCACGCTGTGGGAAGTTCATGTCGTATCTCTACAAAGTGCTGCTTTCTACTGACGGTGTACCTTCTTTAATTTAACCTGGCAAAACTAACTGTCTTAAAATTCTTCTGGCTGCAAAAACTACTATCTGTGGCTGTCTGTGGCAGCTGATTGAAATATTCTCTTTACTCTTTAAGTATTACCCGGGGTATTGGAAGCAGATCTGAAAGAACTAGTGCTAGTAACCCCAGCAGATGCCTGAAGCACAGTGTATTCATAAGCTGAAGTTGCCCTTCCGTCAGTTCATGTACACACCTGGAAAGGGGCATATTTTCCAGCAGGGGAACTCCCCTCTGCTCTGCCCTTCAGGTCCCGTTTCTCTAAGGCAGCTAAGGAAATCACTTCTGAGGAATAATACATTAGCATATGTTTTTAACCTGGAACAGATCTAGATCTGCTAATGGGCATGTTATGAAAGTCATGTGTGTGTGTGTAAGCAGTTCTCTGGATGTAATTTGTACAAGCAAAGCATGGCTTGATTCTTCAGTTATCAGCCTTCAGTTCTTGGACTACAGCTTGCAAGAATGAATTTAAGGTGGCCAAGGGCACCATACTCATCCTCCTTCATTCGTGCTGGCCCTTGCAGTGAGTACTCCTGCCCTCTTGGTGCCAGAGCTGGGCTGCACCCCATCCTTCATCTCACTCCTCTTATGATCAGGCCTCTGTTCACTCCATGCTTGCTTGTATGAGACCTCATTGTCCAGTGATTTCCAAAGTATGGTCTGGAGGCTTGTGATACTACCAGGTGCACTTATTTATACACAAACCTCTTTACAAAACAGAGGAATAAGGACAAGATCCCTAGCTCCTATTAGAAGTGTAATCCAGCTGCCACCCAACAGTCAACATTGTGTTTTTTCAAAAAACATATTTCTCTACTTTTACAAAAAATTAGAATGTCTGGGAGTTAACAGTGAAGTCTGCTCCCTCTCTGCACATAACTCCTTATAACTCAGTCTCCTTACACCTGTCTCAGGCTGGCCCCCTCTCATCTTCTGTCTGCAAAAATATGTACAAAGGTCAAAATAACAAATTGCTAGGAGATTGTTGGAAATAGAGCATTTAAACAGGAAATGAAGCTTTATAATCGGTGTTTGCCCTGCTCCCTGTAAGGGCAGAAGGGTTTATAATGGCAAAAGCAGGAGTCAGTAGAACCTTACCATGTGGCCTGTCTCTAAACTGCAGACAAATGGGGTGAAAATGAAGTAGTGGCATAGAAATTACAGTACAGAAATTACATGAAAATTGTATTTCAACCAAATAAATAGGGCAGCATTGCCACAGTGTGTTTTTTACATTGAATATCTCAGTCTGTGGTGCAGAGCAGGGTACCCATGTAGCTAACATCTGCTGTTTAGCTGTGGTCAGATCTCACACAGCTCATATAGCTCATACAATGGCTGCAAATAAGCATGAGCACTGACTGCTAGAGGGGGAGGTTGGAGTGTTCCCTGACCAAATCTTTTCCCTGAACAAACATGTGAGCAGAGCCAGGGAGTCCTTTAGTTTGTCCTTTTAATTCCTTTTCACCTGGAATAAATTGTCAGAGATGTTCTGGGCCAGCTACAGATGCCATCTCAGAGCATCCTGACACTGTGAAGTGGCAGACCAAACCAAAAGGTTTGAGAGAGCCAGTGTGAAGGAATGCGTCACCTGAAATACACGAGGGAGTGAAAAGACTCCACAATATTTTTTTGGACACAGAAGGCTTGATGTTGACAGGGAAAGATTGGTGAACTTCATCTCTCACATTAGAAGCTGCTGGAGTTGGTATTTCAGGGGAAGTGATTAGAATGACCCTGAAAGGAGGTTACAGACAAACAATTACGAGGTTTAATACCAGCAGTCCCTCTCACCTTTACTCCAACACTTGCTTCCTCCACTTGTTTGCGATGTACCTCATCCACCATTCTGTACCATGACAAAGTTTGTCATGTCTTTTTAAGTAGCAATTACAACAAAGCATACTAAGCTTGATAAAGCCTAATGAAGTCCAGTTAGTGCCTCAGGCTATTTGAACAACATCGTGAGCTACGCTGTCTGCAAAAAACCCACCATTTATAATTTGTTAGGTGTGTTCCTATGGAGCTTTATTCAACATGAACAAGGGATATCTCAAATACCCTCTTGGAGAAAAAGTAAATACTGAATAAATTTACCTCTAAAAGAATCTTTGTATGATTATTATGTGTGCAATTATTTTAAAATAAAGAATATAATCAAAGAAAAGCCTTTTAATTATATATTAATACATTGATTGCTTTATCATACAATAATTCTAATGCTCACAGTGAAACTACTTTGTAAACATTCTTGCAATGCTAGTACACAAAAGTAAGCCTCCAAATGACCACTGGGTAATTTATGAGAATAGAGTAGCTTAGAATGAGTAATATTCTAGCTTCTTAAGGCTTTGTATTTACAAAATCTAATGTTACAGATTTCAGTAGGTTTCATCACTCTCTAGTCTATGGATGTAGAGTAAGCCAAAGGAAATCTATATCTCATAACCTTGTTGAATAAACTGTCCTATTACTCTTCTCATAAAGTAATAGGTTTTTTCTTTCTAAAGATATAGAAATTAAAGGAGGGGGAAGTAAAAAAAAGTTATACAGAAACAAATATGAATGTTTCAGATGTCATTTAGAAACCACTAGCTTCAAAACATAGTATATTGTCTTGATTTTTGAGGGTATTTTGCAGTCCTAGAAGGTAGTGAGATATGTTTTGATCTGTTGTCTGTCAGTTTTTATGTTTCAATGGCCAGCCACAGATTCCTCATTATATGACCTATAGTAATAGCACCATTACAATATCTTTTTTTTTCCTTACACCTCTGTTAAATGGTATTTAACTTCAGCCTTGATGGTGTACTCAGAATATTCAGAGGAATTCTCTAGTCTGACCCAATCGGAGATTAAGTTGTGGAAGACCAACACTGAGATGCCACAGATCTCCAAATTTCCAGTTTATCTGTTGCCCTAGAAGATCTAACAGAAAAAGCTGTAAATTTATGTTTAACTCTTCCAGCTGAAGTGGTATAAAAAACCTGAATGATGAAAGTATGTGTCAGGTTTAGTGTCACAAATTTTTGTCTATTTGCTCCTTTACATTTACATTTTAACATAAACATTTATGCTTTATATTTGGCCACATAGAAATGGAGTTTTTCTCATGCCCCATTTACCAAGGAAGCTATTCTACCTTCTCATCTAGAGACATACAGCCATGACATTTAGCCAAATATCCCTTCTTTGACAGCAGTCCTTAGCTTCTTGGCAGGGATGATATGATGAACAGGTGATTTTCCCAGTGAAAAGCTCATCACGTGTTTTTACCTGTAATTTCCTCAGATGCAGCAAAAAGCTACAAGTTTCATGTACTGGTGAAATGCATTTGAGCTCTCTCCCAGATTAGCACAAAAGTCTAAAACAACCTCAGTAGTAAATAATAAATGTTTAAAGGAAAATAGGAGAGTCCAGTAGCAGTACTTTTTATGAGAGTATTCTCCCAGTCCCCAACAGTACATGACATGGGAATTTCCTAAGTACTGCCCTGACAGTTAATTACTATTGATGGATTTTTCTTCCATTAAATGGTCTGGTCTTTTTTTTTCTCTTTTGTTTTTAATTTAAACAAATGTTGAGCATTCAGGGTTTGCTGTTCTACCGACAACTCTTTAAGTACCATCTTTTCTATTGTTATCTTTACTATTCTAAATATCTTAGTATCATCATATCAAAATTATTGCCTAAATAGTCATCCCTTTTCAGATGATTAATAGCACAGATCCTTTTGAGTCTCCTCGGGTGATTTCCTTTTTTTTATGAACACTGACCATTTGCTCTTACCATCTGTTAAAAAAAAGTTTATCTGTTTAAGAACCTTCCCTTAAAAAGCCTGTGAAAATGAGTTTTTCTGGACTTCTTTTGGATATTTGAGAAAGTTAGATCAACTAAACCTTTGCCCACATAGGCTTTGGCTCCTTCAAAAATGTTCTATAAGTTTGTGAGGCATGGTTACCATTCACAAAAAAATGCTTTTCCCTGCAATATTTCATGTTTATTCACATGCCCATTAGTCAGAGACACGACTTCTTTATAGATTACACTTTTCCTATCCTTTATCAATCACTAATTTTATGAATCATAAACATTTTCAGATTATTGATAGAAAGATTAAGTAAGAAGGGACAAGAACTGGTCAATAATATTTCCTGTTTAATATTTTTACTGAACAGTTAGAAATATGATTAAATAATTTAATTAATATTACTTAGGCTTCAGTATTAGATTGATTTATTCATTAGAATATGTGGTATCTGGTCAATCACAAAACCCCTCTATAACACTTTTATATTTTTTTTGGTAAAAGACATATTATCAAAAAAATGCATAAAGCAAGCTTCTGTAAGTCCATGTTCAGTAAGATCAGTTATATTATTTTCTTAATTCTTTTTTAATCACATGTCACACTGGGTACTTGATTAATCTGTGGTCAGTGTCAGGTTAGAAGGCCTGTAATTGCTATGGTCTTCCTGTTTCTTTTTCTAAAATATGGGCACAATAATTTTATTCTACTTTGGGGGACTTTCCCAAATTCCTAGAGTTACTAAAACCAGCCTTAATAATCTGAAGTGTTCTTGATTAGTTCTTTTAAAAAACTGCACATTTTCTAGGGTTAATGATTTAAAAATTACTGCCTTTAGCAGGTGCTGTGTAATGTGTAATATCCAGGTAATAAATTTCTCAGCAGAAGGTGTTTCATCATCATGGAACTGTGTACCTTTATAATCTGGTTTTCTTTCAAACACAGAAGTTTTGCCTTCTTGTATTAATTCTTAGTGATTCTATCATTTCCTTTTTTCAGGACTTCTTTTTTCCCCCCAATATTCAGTTATAGAATCATAGAATGGTTTTTATTGGAAGGAACCTTAAAGATCATCTAGTTCCAACTCCCCTGCCATGGGCAGGGACACCTTACACTAGACCAGGTTGCTCAAAGCTCCATCCAACCTGTCCTTGAACACTTCCAGGGATCAGGTATCCACAACTTCTCTGGACAGCTTGTTGCAGTGTCTCACCACCCTGATAGAAAAGAATTTCTTCCTAATATCTAATCTAAATCTACCCTCTTTCATCCCAAAGCCATTCCCCTTTCTCCTATTACTACATGTTCTTGTAAAAAGTCCCTGCCCAGCTTTCTTGTAGGCCCCTTTAGGTACTGGAAGGCTGCTATAGTCTCCCTGGAGCCTTCTCTTCTCCAGGCTGAAGAACCCCAACTCTCTCAGCCTGTCTTCAAGGCAGAGGTGCTCCAGCCCTCTGTTCACCTTTGTAGACCTCCTCTGCACTCATTCCAACAAATCCATGTCATTTTTATGTTGGGGGCACCCAGAGATGAACACAGTACTCCAGGTGGGGTCTCATGAGAGTGAAGCAGAGGGGTCTTATAAGACTGAAATAGAGAGAAAGAATCACCTTCCTGGACCTGTTGACCATGCTTCTTTTGATTCAGCCCAGGATACAGTTGTCTTTCAGGGCAGCAAGCACACATTGCTAGGTCATGTTGAGCTTCTTGTCAACCAACACCCACAAGTCCTTCTCCTCAGGGCTGCTCTCAATACATTCCCTGCCCAGCCTGTGTTTGTGTTTGGGATTGCCCCACACCATGTGCAGGACCTTGCACTTGGCCTTGTTGAACTAAATGAGGTTCACACATCTCTCAAGCTTGTCAAAGTCCCTCTGGATGGTGTCCCTTCCCTCCAGCATGTTGACCACAACACACCTCTTGGTGTCATAGGCAAACATGCTGAAGGTGTACTCAAACCCACTGTCTGTGTCACTGAGAGAGACATTAAACAACACTGGTCCCAGTACTGACCTCTGAGGAATGCCACTCATCACTGGTCTCCACTTGGACATCAAGCCATTGACTGCAACCCTTTGAGTGTGACAATCCAACCAATTCCTTATCCACTGAGTGGTCCATCTGTCAAATCCATGTCTCTCCAGTTTAGAGACAAGGATGTTGTGTGGGGCAGTGTCAAATTCTTTGCACAAGTCTAGGTATGTGATGACAGTTTCTCTTCCCTCATCCATCACTGCTGTAACCCTGTGATAGAAGGCTACTAGATCTGTCAGGCATGATTTGCCCTTAGTGAAGCCATGTTGGCTCTCACCAATCACCTTTTTATTTCCCATGTGCCTTAGCATAGTTTCCAGGAGGATATGCTTCATAATCTTGCCAGACACCAAGATGAGACTGATGGGCCTGTATTTCCCTGGGTCTTCCATTTTTTCCTTTTTAAAAATGGGAGTTATGTTTCCCTTTTTCTGGTCAGTGGAAACTTCACCAGACTGCCATGACTTTCTAATGTTAGGGATAGTGGCTTAGCCACTTCATCTGCCAGTTCCCTCAGGACCCAGGGATGCACCTCATCAGGTCCCGTGGACTTCTGAACCTTCAGGTTCCTTAGATGTTCTTGAACCTGACCTTCTCCTACAGCAGGTGGTTCTTCATTCTCCCAGTCCCTGCCTTTGCCTTCTGCAGCTGGAGCAGTGTGCCTGGAGCATTTGCTGGTGAAGAGCACAGCAAAAAAGTCATTGAGTACCTCAGCCTTCTCCATATCCCAGGTAACCAAGACTCCCGTTTCCTTCCAGAGAGGCCCCACATTTTCCCTAGTCTTCCTTTTATCACCGACATATCTACAGAAACTTTTCTTGTTTCCCTTGATGTCCCTGGCCAGTTTTAAATCTATCCTGGGTTTTAGCTTTAGTAACCTGATCCCTGGCTGCTCAGACAATTTCCTCTGTATTCCTCCCAGGCTACCTGTCCTTGTTTCCACACTCTGTAGGCTTCCTTTTTGTGTGTGGTTTTGTCCAGGAGCTCCTTATTCATCCATGCAGGCCTCTTGGCATTTTTGCCTGACTTCCTCTTTGGTGGGACACATTGCTTCTGCACTTGGAGGAGGTGATCCTTGATTATTAACCAGCTTTCTTGGGTCCCTCTTCCTTCCAGGGCTTTATCCCTTGGTAATTTAGCAAGCAGATCCCTGAAGAGGCCAAAGTCTGCTCTCCTGAAGTCCAAGGTAGTGAGCTTGCTATACAACACCCTTGCTGCCCTAAGGATCTTGAACTTTACCTTTTCATGGTCACTGCAGCCCAGGCTGTACTTGTGCTTTACATTCCCCACCAGCCCCTCTTTGCTGGTGAGAACAAGGTCCAGTATAGCATCTCTCCTTCTAGGCTTCCCTATTACTTGGACAAGGAAGTTATCATCAATGCATTCCAGGAACCTCCTGGATTGCTTATGCCCTGCTGTGGTGTCCCTCCAACAGATACTGGGCTGGTTGAAGTACTCCATGAGGACCAGGGCTTGTGAATGTGAGGCTGCTTCTATCTGTTTATAGAGGGCCTCATCCACTTGGTCTTCCTGGTCAGGCAGCCTGTAGCAGACCCCCACTGTAATGTCACCTGTCCCTGCCCTCCCTTTAATCCTGACCCATAAGATATCGGTTGGCTCCTCATCCATCTCCAGGTGGAGCTCCATGCACTCCAGCTGGTCACTGACATAGAGGGTGACACCTCCTCCTCATCTGCCCTGCCTGTCCCTCCTAAAAAGTCTGTATCCTTCAGTTCCATCACTCCAGTTGTAGAAGACATCTCACACCATCTCGGTGATGCTAATAAGATCATAGTCCTGCAGGTGTGCATGTCTCTAACTCTTCTTGTTTGTTACTCATGCAAATGTCCTGTCTGATTGGCAATGGGGTAATAGCACAATGGAAGTGTACTTTAATTTAAAGACTCCTTCAGGTGCGATGAATCCCATCAGATCTTTCATTTGCCTAGTGACAAAGTGTGGAGAAGGGAAGCTAGCATTTCCATTTCCTGAAAGACTTGTGTGGACATGATTTTGGGTATTTAGGGGAAAAATGACATTAAGAGATAAAAAATAAAATTGCTGAGGAGAGCAGGTGGTAGAGAATCCTGTTTCTGGAATGAATCAAGGTAACATAGGAAAGAAATATCTTGTCTGTTCAGAAAATCACCCCAAATGCTGGAAATGGTCTGTGACCAGAGCTGATGATTGGAAGCAGACTAAGGACAGCTTAATGCTGTCTTGAAATAGTGTCTGCATCTTTGTCCTAGGATTTGTGGAAGTGACTTGGGTGCCTAAACACAGAGTCCAGAGAATATATGTAAGCCCTACATGGGGATGTCAGATATGACCTGAGGGCCATGGAAGACCCACACACTTCTGGAGCAGCAGCGAATAACCAGGTAGGATGATCAAAGTAATCCAAAATGGGCTGGGTATAGAAACACTTGCATTGCTGCCTTTTTGCCAGGCTGGGGGGATAAATTAATGGTGTCAATGGTATTAATTATTTGTGTTTTTCTCATCTTTTATATTTGTACTTAACATCCTGAGCTTTCTTAACTTAGAAGAGCAGAAAAAAATCAGAATTGAAGATACAAAGCATTGCATTGTACTAAATACCTACTGAAACCAGGTCCCAGGTATCTTAAATATGTGAAATGTTTGGAGACTTTTAATTCTAAATACTATTCATAAAATAAGTCACTAAAATGTTAAAACACATGCTGATCAAAGGCTCTCAGAAAAGAATAGTAGACTCTCATTCTTTTACTGACTCATATTTAGTCCGTGACGTGGAATAAATAATTTCATATGTTTGCAGACCCACTGACCTACTTGCAAACTCAGACTAGTTATATTTGTCGCTTCTGCAGAAGCCTTTTTGCTGCTTATGGTTGAAAGCGTTCTGGCCATAACAAAAAGTATTTTAGTTTATGGAAAAGTATCTGAGGCAAATAACACTGAGTAACTTACTAGATGTAGTAGTTACTTCCGCTAGAGGCAGAGAATTTGCTGTCAGCCTGTTGAAAGCTTACTAGTTGCATAATGCTGGCTTGCCGCAAAACTTACCACTAAAAGGGGAAAATGAATGCAGCAATGTTTTTGTTAGGTGGGTACATACAGTATGAAGTGTGGTTTATTAATAGGCTTCATTTTAGTGGATGAAGCCTAGATCATGTAATGGCACTTGGAGAATTAATTTACCGACCTTTTACCAACTTATCAACTCTTTCAGCCATGCCTTTCAGGTCAGTTGTCCAAAAAAAACCCCAACCCAGTCAAGTGAAGAAAAGTAAAGAGAAAGGTTTTATTTAAATAAGTATCCTGCTAGCCATGAATCCGATTCCTTTATTTTTCACTTGTCTGTTCACCGTGACCACTGAAGCAGCAGTTCAAGAGCTAGAGACTCTGGCAGACCCAACAGCAGATCAAGACTCTGAATCTGTCATTTCTTCAGAACAATGTGCAGTGTACATAAAAATAAAGTTTCTGGTTCACAGAAAATTCTGTGAGCATAAGTCCAAGTACAGCTTTTCAGTAAAAATGACTTATTTGAGCGTTATATTCAAAGACATGGAATAAAACTTTTTGGCTGCAAGTTTGTTGTTTTTTTTTTGAAGTACAAAGTAAGAACATTACCAAAACAAGAGATAAAAGTAGCTGTCCTGCTAAACTGCAAGCTACTCTATAATTTTTAAAATATTCAGTTTTTCTGATAATCTGAGGCACTTTATACACTTACTAGAGTTAAGTGAACAGCCACTGGTTCCTGTCATAAACTCACATAAGAAATCCCTGAATGTTTAAAAATAAGGAAAAATAATTTAGCAAAAGAGACCAATGAAAATGTAATATGGCTTATAAAAACCTGCCCAAATTGATGATAGAAGTAGGGCTAAGAAGGTTTGAATTGGTCACTAAATCTGAACTCTCATAAATTTTGTTTGCAGAAGGCAAATTCCACATGTAGCAAATCCTGCTAATGCAAAAATTAACCAAGGTACCCATTTAGTTGACCAGTCTGTCTCTGCAAGTGGTAGAGAAGTTTCAGAAGGTATATAAAATGTTGCACTGTTCCACAGAATTTCTCCATAACGCCAGGCCACTGGAAGCTGATAAATGACCTTAAATAGATAGGTTTTATAAATTAAATTCCTGCGGTTTAGCTTTGTATACTGTCTTATAGAAATATGAATCCTATAAATTTAAAGGTCTTGGCCTTGATATCCTGTTGTGAGTTTTGAAAGTTAACAACTGATGTATTCATTGTAGACTGTGTCTAATTAGTAAATGAGTAAAAATAACAATTCAGTGATGTTTATCTCCCCAACAATTAAAAAAGTAATGTATTTTAAAGTAATATTTCTAAGACGTATGGTAATTGAAGTAATATAATCTAATGGGGATGGCAGTGCATATTGGAAACTAATATCTTATGTATTTAAAAAGTTTTTATACCATGGTTATGACACCTTCTGAAGGATTTGCCACCATTAACAAGTGCACAGTGTCATACATCCTTATGCACATGGTTATGCACAGGGAAATAAGAAAAGTCTGAAGGACACAGGTTCTGAAATGAAGCAGGCAATTCTTACATGTCTGGCTGTGTTTTTCACATCCAAAATATTTGTGAAGTTCAGAAGATTTCACACTAGTATCCAGACTTGTAAAATGAGACTTTAGGGTTTTTGAAATTAGGCCATCTTTACTCAGTAAACTTCAACCAGGAAATTTTAATATTGACATCATGTTTCACTTGACATATAGTATTATTCTTACATTGCCATTTAAGGCACCTGTCTATGAAAAAAGGACATACACAGGTACAAGTTCCACAAACCTGGGAGTGAAATATTTTTCCTTAACATTTAGGTTTTGCTTAAAAATATGTTCTTTTCTGCAAAACCAAGATTTTCCTACAATGTGATGCTTTGGCATAAGGATTGACCTTGGTCCTGGAGGTGTGCTTCAAGTAATATCTCCACTGTGTCAGGACTTTTATCCCTAATAGTTTTTAAGGAATCTTACTGAAATAGCTCCATTATATTATATTTCATGCATTGAGAGAATATTAGGATACAGATACTACCTTGTCTCTTTGAAAAGCACTCAAAACTGCAGACTTCTAAACATGCTAGCTTTCCTAGTTAGCATAGTGTTTATCTCATTCGAATAACAAAGCTTGAAAACCTTTAATAATAACAAAAAAAGAAAGGAGAAAAAAAAAGAACCTCTGATAAAAGGATTTTCAGTCTCCTATAATAGTACAATTCAAACCAAATTGTTTTAATTCAAGTATTTAGAATGCAGTAACACATTTCAAAACCATAATGTGTTTGTAGATAACCCAATTTCTTTGTGTATGGAAATCTCAAAAGAGATGTGCATTTGTTACTTAGTTTTGATCATTTATTTTGTATAAGTAATGACTATAACCTAAAATACTGTGTGGGGTTCCCCCCCCCCCCCCCCCCCCCCCAATATCTTCTATTCCATGTTTAGCACATGAAAAGACAGACTTTTCTTGAAACAAATGCAGTAGCTGCAACTCCTCTAGAAGGGCTTACAGTAAATGGATTTGATTCAGGTACAGTACAACAAAAGCAGACTGGATCTACAACTGACTGGGTAGTTTCCACCCCTGCTCCTTGAGGAAGCCTAAATAGGGTGATGAAATGTCTCTGGAATAGCAGCTCCAAGTGTGATCATTTGTGACAGGGGAGAAGCCTGTCCCTGCTCCATGTCCCCCTATGCAGAAGCCTTCATATGGGTCTTACATGGGAGAAATCTGCAGGGGACACCTTCCCTACCAGCCTTTTGGTTTTTAAAGTTGAAACTGGAAATCTCTCCCACTTTCTCTCCCTTTAGAGCCCCACAGGTTTGGATGGAATATTTTAAAATCTTCATTTTGTCCCAAAGTCAAATAGGAGAAAACAGTAACAGTGGGCTTTTTTCTTATTTGGGGTAGAGATTTTTCTTCCCCACCAGAATTTTCAGATGTGCTCAGCACCTGTGTGGTGAAGGTGAGTCTGGGAGAGGCAAACATACATATAAACCAGGATGGTCTGTTTAATAAAAAGAAAAGGTTGGTATATGGAGTAAGTCCTTGCCCAGAGTATAATTAACAGTAGAAGACAGAAGGGAGTACATGCCTCTGTACTGTATCATGTATCTGGAGGTGAACTTTTTCCAAGGGATTACATAGCCTAGCACAAGGGTCAGGGTGTCTGTCTCCCAAGCTTTGTCACACAGATGGGAATGGGCAATGGCCTGGAAGGAGGAGAGAGAGAAAACTGCCTATCACTTCTCAAAAGACAGAACAAAGTACCAAAGATGGTATGTGTGGTCATCCTGCCCTAAAGAAACCTACTGTTAAAGTTATCCTGGTCCTAAAGACATTGAAGGTTAAATCCCTCCCAGACACAAGTCCTTAAGCACTGTGGTAATGGGTGAGTGGAATTTCTTGCCAGCTTCCCTGTGTCCTGCTCAAAGTCTGACTAAATGGACTTAGCAAGGAAGAAAAAAAATGTGAGGTTGAAGGGGAGGGGGGAATCGTTCCCCTGCAGCCCAAAACTATGATGTGCAGAAGTTCTGCTGCTGTAACCAACCACTACAGAGCTCCTTGGCACAGTGGCTCTACAGGATGCAAAGACATAAATAGTCATACTCTCAATGTGCTTCTCCCAGCTTCCTCTTTGTGCCTTTTTGGAAAGCGACAGAAATTGTGCAATAAAATTCAAGGGCACATGAATTAGAGGCTCTGTCTGCAATTTGCCCCATGGCACCCTTTTGGCCTCTGTATCCTTATGCCATGAGATTTAGTATTTGGCATAAAAAGATTTACTGTTTAGGGGAGTTTACCTGAACTTGTTTAACAGACATTTTTAAAGCTCCAGGCAGTAAATACAGACTAATTTAGATTGTTTATATGCCTAAAGTTTGAGAAAGAACTGTATCAACTGAAAAAAAATGCATTACAAAATATTATTAAAATATACATTTACATAAAGAGCACGTACATTCCTGCCTGGGTGCTTTGTTTCTTGCACATGGAAAAGACCACATTAAAATAAGCAAATGAGTATTTTAGTTAAATGATCACACTCAGAAATGTAGGAGAATAACTTGACAGCTAGGATACCCCCTGCAAGCTTGCTTATAGCATTGCTCCTGGCTGCTTACTCTGTCTTCTCCCACATTCTGCCTGTAGTAGAGGAATTGTAGATTCCAGACATGACTATCACAGACCTTTTTTTCTTCATTTTTCTTTAATGACTGAATAGGCTGAACCACAGTCTTGCACGATAAAAAGGAAACTCCTATATAGTTAAGATTCTAAATGCAAACTATCATTATTGCACTTTCTGCAGAAAATGAATGGCTCAGAAATAGTCACTTGTACTTTTCCACCTATTCCTCTGTGAGGCTGTCTCACAGCTCTGAACAGTATTAAGACGGAACCAAATCATGAGTGCATGGATGAAAGTGCTGGTGGGACGTTCTCTGTGAAGCCAGCTTTATGTAGGAATCTCCTCTTCTTCAAACCACGAGTTCCTACTTCTGTTTGCCTTCTTGACTCATTACAGGACTGTATAAGGTTCAGCTGGTGCGTTTGTATGTACAACAGAGAGAATTACATAGATCTTAGTCCTGCAATTGTGCCTACCTGGATTGTTTGCACAGGAAGAAATATGTCAATTTGTAATGTCAGGTCAGTAATTATTGCAACAATCAGGTCAATAAAACTGCAACTCTGTACTGAATAAGGTATGTTTAGTTTATCTGGAACATGAAGAAATCATCTTTGCAGTCTAAAATCATCCTTAGCATTCTCATATGGCAAGTAGCTTTAAAGATACACTTGCTCTTCTACCAGCCTCAACAGACTTAAAATTCCTAATGTTGCTTTGACAAGACTTGCACAATCAGGATCTAGAGAAAATGATTAAAATAAATAATCATTTAGCTCCACCATTCAGTTGCATATGGAAATTATCCAATAATAAAGACCAAATTTTCACAACTGAGAATTAACCAAGGAGCTTCGACATCAGTTAAAGAAGCTTTCCCAACCGAAAACAGTGCTCTTCCACCTGAGATGAGAATACCCATCATCAAATTCTCACATTTACCTAGGACAGGGGCCAGCTTGGAGCATCAGGGGAATTCCAGAAGGGGCCACAGTGGTAAACTACAGCAAGGAATGCTATGCTTTCTACGAGTACCTTGCACTAGAGTACCCTCCTGGTCTGGAACCAGGAGCTGGCATTACCAGGTAGGCATCTTCATCCCTGTGGACCAACTGAAAGAGAGCAGACTGCTGGGAAATACTATCCTGTTCTTAATCCAGCTGAACAGATAAATGCTCTGACTGCTCATCACTACTCTCTGCTGGAGTTACCCCTTTAGTACTTGATCATCAGAACAATTACCTTTAGTGCTGAGTTACCGGAAGAGCAGTTTCTGAGATGTTCTTCAGCTGCTTCAGGCAGATCCAGATAGATTATGGCACACAATCATATTAATTGTTTAAATAATATATCTGATTTTCCTTGAGAGTAATTGGAAAACATACACAAGATTTGCTCCAACATTTGACTGTCAATGTTGGCAACTTCCTGGTGGAAGATATAGTTAGGGATGGTAATGATTTCCATTCTTACAGCTGGATACAGAAGGTATAAAGAATGAAATCAAAGTAATTTTAAGGATACGAGTAGCAACTAAAGGGTGGCCAAAGCACGCATCTCCATACTGTGTAATGGAGAATGGCAGAGAGGATCTCAATCTAACATTAACAGAACTGGTACACACACAGAGCACAGCAAGTTGTGAGCAATAACACAAATTTGAGGCTTAGTACTTGCATAGGAACTATTTCAAAAGGGCTCTATATTTCAGAGCTAGTTAAAACGTTGTAATAAAGTTATCAATTTTGCTAAATACATTCACACATTCAAGTGTACATTTTGTATGCACAGATATTTTCAAATGCAGCATCTGTTTTTGGAGCAACACAACAGGTGATAAAATTGTAATAGTAAGAAGACAGAAAGAAAAGCCTGGGTGTGTACTTTTACCTCAATGCTACAGGTTTATTTACATATTTGTTTTTGGGTTTGTATTTTTTAATTGCATAAATATATAGTGCAACTTTTATTTACTGGCCAGAAACATATTTTAATTAAATGATATTAGTAAAACCAGAGAAACTCCACAAGTAAAATATAACATTCTTTGATATTAAATGAATGCATTAGATTTGCTGCTTTTCTACTACAGTCTAAGTAGAATACTGTTTGATCACTAATAAAATACAATAACCATTCTACTCATGAGATTAGCCTGAGAAATCACTTGCTGTTATGGGCCAAGTTATTCTGTTAATCCATACTCATGGGATTAACAGCGATTATATCCTTTGGGAAATCATGCAGCTTTCTAAATATATTTCTAGTTTTCTTCAGAAGTACTGGTAGGAAAACAAGAAGTGAATGGAATATACAGTGATTTCCCATGGTCTTTGAAAAGCAATTCGTCTAATTGTATCACATTTACATAACTCCTAGGCCTTTTGCTTAAAAAGTGGGCTTCCTTTAATCCATCTGTCATACTTTATTCTACTACAGGATAGAAATCACATGCTTCAGAGAGTTAATCATTAAATACTATGAACTGTAGTTTCATGCACAAAAGGGCACAGGTACCGGCACAAATACACATTATATCAGCTTATCACACTATCTGCTACACATTTAACTGCCTTTGATCTTATCTAATAATAGATATATTGCTGAAATAATCACCATTTAAATATATTAGGTTGTTTGACATAGGTACTACACACAAGGAAAATCAATACTGATTATACAATCACTAGATACAATGTAAACTGCATACCGCAAATGTCTTTACAGGGTTAGATAACATCACAGAAATCCTAATGAAAGTCAATAGCCATTAGTTTTTAGAAGCAGCACTTGAACTTTTGGGATTTTTTGCAGTAACTAGTTCAACCTTAGGTGCAAGATTTTAAAACAAATGAAGATCAAAGAAAGAATGACAAGTAGATTTAACAAATAAGTCTCTGGGATTGGTCAATATTTGCTGCGCTTTTGAAAAACTAGTAAATATATATTCATCTTCTGTAGTAAGTGGAATCTATGCTAGCAAGATTATCCAGAATCTTCAAGTGAAAGTATTTTATAATGTCTTTTTTTGTAATGATAACTAAGCTAATAACCACCACCTGTTAGCTCTCTCAAGCCGAAGCCAGTGTGCCTACATAAGAGGTGAGGTCACTACATGGAATTCTTTAACAAAGCTTTATTCCACAATCTTAAGTAGCACAACCAAACAAAATCACAGCAAAGTCTACAACTGCTATTAAATGCATGTTCAAAATCAGAACACGTTTTGTGAATAATGCTTTCTTCAGTTCAGTCCCTCTGAAAGTGACACCCTAATATTCTTTTTATACTTTCTGAAGGCACATTTCTGTATGATTTCAGTCTGTGCATATTTGGCAGGATTTAATATTGAACAGAAAGAATGATATTTTGATTTGAAAGGTGCAAAAATTAATCCTTTTGTAGAGAAACTGTAGCAGTTGTTAGAGAAATATAGACATTTTATTAGAAGCTGAGAATTAAAACCATTTCACATGTTTTGGCTTAGGAAGAACTTAAGGACTTTCAGCAAAGGTACAGAGTTTATCAAAGATGCAGTTTTATCTCTACACAAAATCAATCAGTAGTTCTTAGTACTTTCCAGATGTAAAAGAAAGTGCCCAATATAATTACTCTGACATAAAGGTCCTGCTGTTATTCTCACCAATAAGTTATTGAAAAGATTCCATAGATAAGCAGGCTTTGAAAATAGTTGCAGAGCTGTAAAACAATTTTGTCTCAATTAACTGCTATTTTAAGCAACATTCAGAAGGCAATACAATATTTATTTTGCATCTAAATGGCTCTGAGTCAGACAATTTTCAATTCTCAATTTATAAGGAAATACCAAAAGACAATAAAAAAAGTTTCTCAAAAATATAATCTACTAATTCCTGTCTTCTTATAAAATTAAAAGATTTTGGGGGTATAGAACCAACAGTTTATAACCCTTATCTTCTATCCACTCTAACATGGCTGTCAAATTTACTGTTTAAGCTTTTCTTTGTAATCACACTATTACGCACTTCATCACCTTCCCCACCCCCATCATTCGATCTAATGGTTTTAAAGGGAAAGGAAATTACTTGTCTTCACTGCCAGCACTTGACACTTTTATGGGTCATTTGTAATGAAGCTATTCTGCGGTTTTAATGGAGACCTTGATTTGGACCAGTGTGAATAATTGTCAAAAGGTGATTAATTAAATAATCACCACCACCCTGTAAAATGCATCAACATATTACATTACACTGATCCAAAAGTTATTTTATTCCTACATTAGACTTCAAATTCTATGCATTTAAACAAGCCTTAAACTGGGCCATATAATTTACTACACATTAATTATACATATCATGTGGCTAAAGTAAGGAAAAGTGTTTTACACCTTTTTTAACTCTGTAAAATATGCTGCCAAGGCTTACAACGATAAAAGATCTTTTGGGAGAATAATATTCTTGACTGACAATACACACACAAACACACACACACAGAGTAAGTAATATTATCTACATAAATGTAACATTTAGAAAGATCTCTAGGTTTTAGAAACACATAGTTTTAGGTGAAACATATTTAAAAAAACCCTACAAAACTCCACATTTAGTTACATCTGAACTAGAGACAAGCATATGGTTAATAGCCTGTACAGAAGATGGATAGATATGTACTGTTAAATCATGAAATATTATTCTTTATTTTAGACAGTCCTGTGTAGGTTCATGCACTGCTAACTCTTCCGAGCAATAAACTTTGTTAGAGCCATAGCTTTTGTTATAGCTTATTGCCTTCAGTTCCTCTTAGACAGCTGAAATACTATTAGCAATACTATTTAGAATTTGCTCACAGTCTATATAAATGAAATGTCAGGATTTTGAATCACAGTTCTTGAGACTAAATAAGATAATGCAGCATTTGGGTTGCCAAATATTTCCAGAAGAAATTAAGCTTAAAAGTATTGCTGTTTAAGGTATGAAAAGGCACTAAGCAAAGTGCATATATAAGAAGTCATTGTGGGAAACTGGAGAGAATTTTTTTTGAGCACATTTCTGCACTTCTTCCAGTGTCTACAAAACACTTCAACAGACTGACAACAGAGTCACATTTCAGACAAACATTAAATAGTATCAACACGTTAAATGATGATAGAAAAAGCAATAATTCCCAGAAATATGTAGGTGTCTGCTGTACACAAAAGGCAAATACCTGTTTTGAACTGTGAAGACTATTTAAAGGTTTAGTGTACACCTTGGATTCCTGCTGCCTACATAAGTACAGAGACCTAAATCCATTGCATACTGGGACTAACTGATCAAAGCAGTAGTTAAATCTATCCATGGAAAATCTAAGTAGTCTTTGGAGGCAACTCTTTGAATGCAGATTAGTGATTTCATTGAAGTAGTCAATCAACTGCTTTTTTCTGGTTGTTAAAATGTCACTGAGTGAACACAGTAGATAAAAAAATGATGAGCAAAAAATAATATTTCAACTTGAACAAACTTGCTATTTGTAGACTGGATCACATGAATCTGCTTCAGTCAAGATCATTTCAGAGGTAGCTACAGGAATGAATCCCACAAAGGGACTAAGTTTAATCATCCAATCCCAGACTGTATTGATTTTGGAACTACTTGCAATGACTATATAAATAAGCCATTTCTTTGCAACTGTATCTGGAGTCGGTCATGAACCCAAAACCTTCACAACCTGGTCCAAAGTGAATTATGCCCTGCAGAAATAAATTAATAAAACTAACACAGCTAGGCTTCTCCTCCAACTTATTTTCACGTTTCAAGAGCTTAAAAATATAAAATCAATAATCATTTAGTCATAAGGGTAAATGAAGCGACATAACATCAAAGTATACCCTTTAGCCATTCAAGTCATTCTAGGTAATTTATCTCATCAAAAGGCACTGGTAATAATCCTTTCCACTCTGAGACAAGCCGCCACACAGCTGCTGTATTATCCTAGAGTAAACAAGTTTGGAGAAAATATTAAAAATCAATATCTGTTTCCTTCTATCAGGCCAGATGGCATCCATCATAAATCTGCCTTTGTAAAGAGTTCTTTAGGTTTAGCAGCTAGAGTGTGAAAGACAACTGAATTAACAATATAAAACTCAGGCCAGTTTAATAGGAATTGACAGCTGGATTTCCTTAAACTTACAATATTGAGGCAACTGAACAATTTGCTAAAATTAAACAGACATGGAAAACAATCCATTACATTAATGTGCTATCTAAAGGAAGCTTTGACTAATCTTAGACACTCTGAATAGTAACATTAACTTCACAAAATCCATAACAGCACAAACATGAAAGACTCCCAATTGTCATTTTTTGCATTCCTGTGGTTCTCATGCCAGAAAACACAGCAATCACCTCTCCTTTGAGGGTCTGCCACCCAGTCCTCTTGCTGTCAGGCAGTACTTACAAAAAGTTTTGAAAAAAGGAACCTGATTACAACATCCGGAACACAATAGTTGCAATTCTCAATCAGATTTTGTAGCAGCTGTTTAAATCACTGCTGCATCAAGAAACAAATCTGCAAGTTCATCTCGGTCCTTTACATACGGCTTTAATGTTGAATGCTAGTAGGCTACTAATTGTGCCACCAATCAGGCAACAGCTTTCTTCATCCTTCAGCATAAACTAGGGCCTCAATGTGAAAAAGACTGTCGTAAAGGCTGTCATATTTAATGTTTTATATCCTGTCAAGGGATCTTTTCTTAAGTATTATAGAAATGGTTTATCAGGTGTCCTTTTGTAAACCTGGTGAATGGGATGCGTCATGCTGCAGAGGGCTCTTAAATGCTTCTAGTTCAGACTGCACCAGCTCCCTTTTACTGACATGTGGACTACTCTGCTCAGACAGCCTCTTTCATCCTCCCCTGCTGTTTTTACTTAAATGATGTCCTGTTCCTTGGGTGCATCTAGAATGTGGGACTTCTAACCCTAGACTTCAAATGTGAAATACCCAAGAAAAACTCGCCCTGTCAGTGTTCAAGGTGACATCACTGCATGTGGCTCTTGGATGAATTTAAGAAACTGTCTTCAAACAGAAACATTGCTGCAAGCTTACTCACAGTGTAGCTAATCACCGTGCCATGATACAGTTTGATGCCAACTCAATTTCAAGGTTTAAAGCCATAGGAATCTAGGTCTCTTCTGGTTCACACATGACACAGATATTTATGTGCTGAAGGGGCTTCAATTAGTCACTGACTGTAGAACTTACTTGTGACATTACATTTCAAATTTCATCAGAAACATATGCTTTTTAATCAATCCATCATTTATTCTCAGTCATCTGTATTTTCCCAAAGTAGATGCACATTCATTTCTCTGTGTTGAAGAATGACTCAGAATTCACTACAGCACTCTTCCTTCTGCCTATATAGCCCCAGAGTGTAATAATTTACAGTCTTGCCAAATCTGTGGCCAGGAGCAGATGAATTATTTGTTGAGCTTTTTGTAGTTCCATATTTGGTATTAGTTAATCAGATAATTTGCATATTTTCAGTTCAGTTACAAAAAATCATAAACATCAGGTGATAAGGCAACATATCTTCTCTCAAGAAAACCTCAGAAAAGGCATAGCCTGTGCAAATCTTTTCAGTCTTAAGGGGGACTACATGGGTGAATGTTTGGGGTGCTGAGGGAAGGGCTTGCGAATGGAAAACTGGCAGGTGCCTGGGCCTGAGGGCAGGTTCTGTTCCATAAGAAATGGGGAAAGCTGCTGGGATAGATACTGATTTCCTCCTCTGTTTCTGGCAGTACTCCACAGCTGCCATTTCTTTTCTCAGGTACAGCAGAGGTAATGGACAGAATGATCATTTGTCTGGTTGCCTGGAGGAGCCACTGCCTCTTTTAGAGCAGCTTTGATAGGGCTGTGGTAAATTCTTCGTTTTAAGCCAAAAGGGTGAACTCTTCCAAATCTAAAACCTAGGAGTCCTGTGTCACACAAAGGACAATACCATACAAATGTCAATGGTCCCCCTGCCATAAAATTTTCTGGCTGGCAGAAGGAGCAAATGTCACCCATCCTTTAGTCTCAGCCATGATAAGTCTATGCCATGGCTTAACTTATTTTCAGGAGCCCACGGCAGGCTATCAAATAAGCAAGCATCATTCCAGAGATATGAGACTTGGAGGGCTTCCAGCTTTCAGGATTCTTCTCCCACTCCCATGCTAGCTTCTTTCCTTCTCACAAAGATTCCCCCTTCCCTCTGCTCTCTGATCCTGTTATTGGGTTCACAGCACAAGTGGCTTTGTAGTGAAATTTGCTAGCATAATAAGTTTCAGTTAGTAGCTGAGCTGGAGGGCAAAGAGAGTCTTGTGACATGATAACATTTTCCTATGAAATTACACCTACAAAGAGAGCTGGGACAGAGAAGCAAAGCTGTGGGAGGAGGGAATAAGCTTGAAGAAGCACCCGAAGAAAGAAAAAGAAAAAAAAATGTCGTTCTCTGAAAAAGCCTGAGTAGAGATTGGCAAGATAAGTTAGATGTTTAGCACAGATCTAGATATGTTTCTGGGAATGGAATCTGGATATAGATAACTGGAAAGATAGTTACTCTATAATATCTAGGTGATTTGGGGCAGTGTTTCTTTTGCATTTCCAGTCTCTTTTCAAATCAGTATCAGTAGTGCCATTCACATGAAAGGATACAGAACAAAGGACTGATTGTGCCAGAAAAGTCATTAGATTTTAAGTTATTTCCCCCTCCTGCAGATCTTCCATGAGATAAGACAGTTACATTGAAGGTAATTATATAATATATGATCATTTGAATAATAAAGATGATGAGACAAACATGCTGGTTATTTCCCCCTAAAAACTATAATCATTATACCATACTATATTATGTCAATGCTAAAGGCAATGGAGTTAGGTTTTTATTAAACAGAGTTCTATAATTAGTCTGCCTGTTTTATTTTCTCCAAATAATGTTATTATTGATGTTATCTTTCCTCTGAACTTAATGGTAGACAAATAAAGGTAATTATTTCAGTAAGTATTGTCAGTATTAAACACTTTATTAGGTGAAGTAGAAAGATCGGAAGAATCTTCTTCTAAAATGCAATGGCTGAAATAATATTCTTTAGTATTTCTATTGTTCTTACATATTTTGAGTTTGTAGCACTACTAACTCACATGGTCATGGTAGCTTTCCTCAGTTAAAAATGTTTCCAGTGGTTCACTCTAGAGGGCCTAAAGTCTTAGCTTAATAGAGCAACTTACAAATGACTAGCCAGACTCCAAATACTTACTTTTCAAAAACCATACTCCTTGCTTTTGATGCCAAGTTCAAGTTGTGTGAACAGAGGCTGCAACTTTTGGCACAAAGTAAAGATCTTTTGAGCAAAAAATAAGAAATCCACTGTAAAGGGATAACAACTACCCTACTTTACATTTACAGTTGAGAATCACCGAGATTTCCTTCATTTTGATTGACACGGACTGAAGTGCAGATACCAGTTTCACCTGAACATCAGAAAGCGAAGAAATAATCATTCAGGTCTGACTGGAAAAAGATACACACACTGAGAAAACTATGCAGCCTCTTATACAGGAGGGACGTGGCAGATTATTTAAACAGAACTTTTCATAGTCCTGCACAAAAATTGCTACAGGCAGATGATCAAATTCTTAGAAAGGTAAAACACTTCTAGTTACCTTGGAACTGGAGATGAATTGGCAACTTTCTGTGGCCCAAGAAGAAAACAGGCTGTTAATTGGTTCGAGACACAGTATAACGCAAGTTTACCTTCATCACTGAGGATGGATACCTCTGCTGTAACTTTGTCATTTATAAGTATGGTGTCTAGTGCAGATACAGTCACCCTAATGCCCTCTCTGTGGTCAGTGGAAGAAAACAGGCATCTTCAGAGGTGAAGATAAGCATCTAAAATAGGACAGCCGAACTGTCCTTAAGAAGAATGAACTTCTCTCCATTGATTATAAGGGCAGCCTAAAGTAAATAGCTCAAATATAGACATCAAATTTCATTTGCCTAAAACTCCACCAGAATCTCACCATGAGGAACCGATATACAGCCTAGAGATCAGCTAAATGTCATTGCCACATCTAAGCCTAATCACATCTAAGCTTAATCAAACTCAAAGTTATCTCCATAGATTAAAAGATGAGTTAATGATAAAATTCATAAGAAAGGCATTTTCTCTCAGATGTCTTCTTACATAGAAGCCTATGAAAAAGGATCATGTTATAGAAAATAACAATCTCTATGATCACAAATATTTATTTATACCAGCTGATTGTATTGAGTACAAAAGTTTCTTGCATGCTACAGATCACAATTTTACCAGCAGTCTTTATGTCTCAGTAGACAAATTGACCCAAACTGCAGTCAATGGGATGTTGTCTTGTCAGCCTGAGACTTGAAAGTCTGCCATAGCACTGTTCAAATGATGCAGTTGCTATACTGAAGAAGGTACAGTCTGGAGCAGTTAGGTGGTAAATTGCACAGAGAGTCATTGCCATGGCAGAAATGACAGACTTCTTCCAGAATGATTACTTTTAAATCCATGATAAGCAATTCTACTTCTGTGAAAAACCCACAGTCCTGAATTCCAGCCCTTAGCTGGATATTACTGCTCTCAGAAAGAGTTTATACTCTGTCATTTCTTTCATGTATTTTCACTTTGTTGGAAAGTTAGTCATTCACCACATGCTTACCTTTAATTTGTTGAAATACAAATTTAGAATGGGTTTGTATAAACTGCACACAGTCAGTTGCTAAAGATCAAAGGGACCACTCTTATTAATTATATTAATTATCTTATTAAGTATCCTTTCTGCTACTGTAGCATTTGGGCAAAAATATTTCCAAACTTTAAGGACAGCCTGATATTAAATGATATAGACCTTAATCACAAAGCAGCTCCTGTTTATCATGCAGTGCTCTCAGTTTCAATGGAACTCTATCGTGGGGAAAAGTATTGCCTGCTGTAATCTACCAGCATTAATCAGTCAGTCAGTGAACTAATCAAAACCCCCAAAAAGCTAGAGTTAAAATCAGGCATCATATTTCTTCTTGTTGCAAAGCAATCTGAAGTACGTGTTTCTAGATAATTTCAGGCAATTTTAACACCAGTTCCCTTGATACAGGCACTTTCTACATCTCCTACAATCTAAGATTTCTCAATTTACTCACCTTAGAGCATACTAAAACCATGGTTAATAATTTAACAGAAAAGTTTAAATTCAATTCATGTATGCACAAAAAAGCATGTATATGGCACAATCCTAATTTTAAAATGGAAAATAAAAAATTCATATGAACCCATAGGAGAAACTGAACCTTGTTATTTTTAGGACTTTTTTAATAAGCATGAACTCTTTCGTTCTTTTGATAAGCATAATGAAAAATTGAACATTCCTAATTTCCGCTTCTGGTGATTCTTTCATATTAGACATTTATTTACACAAATTACTAGTCTTAAATTGAATTATATTCCTGCAACTTCTCTGCTCATTGAATACTTTTAATCTTTAATAGAAATATAGCAGCTTTTCATTTATACAACATACCTATATTATGAAATCAGGACAGTAAACCAATATTGTTTTCAGATGGTAAAAAAGATTAAATGACTGTTGTTTGATATACATACACAATCTATAATGACATATGAACAGATTAATATTATTTATTCAAACATACTTTTAAAATATTCACTTTTCAGATAGATAGGCTACACCTGCTCAAAAAGATGTGAAATTTCATCTCAGCATAGGCATTTGGAAAAATTTACAATTTCTTATCCTATTGTTTTAGTTGATACATTTGTCCACAATCCATTGCCCTGTAGATGAGAACTGCCTCCTCTTCTACCTACAACAAGACCAGTTGTGTTAGGTCTGCTCTTACCTGGGCCTCTGCTGGACCTCTGCATCTGGGGAGCATTCAGCAATCTGAAATAGTCTGAAAGTTTTTGTAGGCCATAGTTGGACTAAATAAAAAGTGTTTATCTTCTCATTGAAACATAGGATGGGATATATTAGCAGTAAATCTGATCACCAGCTAGTTGCCCCACAATATGCTAATGCCTTAGTGAGGAATGAGTAAATTATTCATCACAGTAAAGCTAGAAATGCCCTGGTTGAAAGAGCTTGACAGCTTCAACATCCAAAAAGATAGTTGGTCCTTAAAATGTTCTCATTTTTTTCCATATGTCATGATGATCAACACTGATGTCAGCCAGGCTGAGCATGGACTTCACAAATACAGTTGTATACTAGATAAAGTGCTTGGGTTGTGATTAGAAGTTAGGTACTTGAAAAATGGAACTGATGTCTCCTAGAATTTAAAGCTATTATGTCACTGAGCAGTTTGATATGACAGTCCTAGCTCAGAGATCAGCAGAATCAGATTTTTTTCAGTAACCTGGGTGTGAACAGAAATGGAATTTTCTTCTGATAGGCCACTCTTCCTAGGTTTTGGAAAATGGCTGTTATAATGCGTGCTTCCAGCCTCTGCTGCAGTGACTATGTCTTGTCTTCTCTCCAGCTTTTACATCTGTAACTCATTTTGGTTTATCTGCAACATCTGAAGTAGGTGCCAAGATAATTAGAGTAAATTAATTTCTGGATGAAGCTGATGTACCTTGATTTGATGCGCATCTAGCAATGCGCTTTTTTTACAGTAAATCACAGGCACCTGCATTCCACAAGAAATATTTCCTTTTGTTGTGTATGGTTAGTTAGCTAATATTTTGGTAATGGACATCTGAGCTTGATAGAGATAAAAAATGTTATGACATCTTAATGGACTCTATAAACCTCTTCCAGAACTCTGCCACAAGGCTTATGGTAATTGAAACATGTACAACTTTCATAGTGCTGGTCCAAAAAAAATTGTAAACTTCTCAGGTTTAGGAATTTAGTAACTCCACAATTCATGGGACTAAGAAGCAAATGTCTTTTTGCAAGAGATCTATCTTAAAAAGCACACTTAGTATTGTTTTGAAACTCTGTACACCAAAAAAGTTGGTTTAAGGAAAGACACACACATAGTTTACATAGTTTACAAAGCCCTTAAAATAAATAGCTCTGATTCCAGGAATCCAAAAGTTAATTAGTAACTGTTTAAATGTTTATAAACATACTTGAATGTTTGATAAAATTAGTCAAAATCTTTTGAAAAGAATGTTTTAAAATGAGAAAACACCACTCATTCAGTTAAATGTAGAAGTGAATTTATAAGGACAAGAATACCCCTGTTTGCATATTAATCGATCTTGTATTTTAGAAGTGCTGAACACAGGTAAAGAAAAGCACTATAAACTTTGCCACAGTGATGTTCTTAAGAGTCCTTGTTCATACTTTTAAGGTAAGCAAGTGTTACGGTTTAATCCTAGGCAGCAACTAAGCACCAGACAGCCCTTGGGAAGACAAATGCCATAATTCCGAACACC
This sequence comes from Falco naumanni, assembly GCF_017639655.2. Classification (NCBI taxonomy): domain Eukaryota; kingdom Metazoa; phylum Chordata; class Aves; order Falconiformes; family Falconidae; genus Falco; species Falco naumanni. The sequence goes on from NC_054056.1 coordinate 47,807,400, forward strand.
TCCCCTTTCCTTCTTCCCCCAGCTTTATATGTTGAGCCTGATGTTGTATGGTGCGGAATATCCCTTTGGTCAGTTGGGGTCAGCTGTCCCGGCTGTGTCCCCTCCCAGCTTCTCGTGCCCCCCAGCCTGCTCGCTGGTGGGTGGGTGAGGAGCAGAAAAGCCCTTGGCTCTGTGTGAGCTGCTCAGCAGCAACCAAAGCATCCCTGAATTGGGAACACTGTTTCCAGGCCAAATCCAAAACATAGCCCATACTAGCTACTATGAAGAAAATTAACCCCATACCAGCCAAAACCAACACAATGAACACTAACATATGTGTTATGTCACCAGCAGTCCTGATAAAATATCCACCAGATAAAAAATGCCAGAACTGAGCTACCTTTGCCTCAAAGGATTCAGAAGAAAGTTACAGCAATAATTCCTCACCTAGAAAACTGCATTAAGGGACAGACTAGAAGAACTCAATCCATTTTATCTCAAAGAAAGCTGAAAGGCTACTTGCTTCTGTGTTGTACGTGCAGCTGAAGGGAACATTTCTGATGGAAGGGTCCTTCATCTAGCTTGAAAAGATAGGACAGGATCATTCAGTTGGAAGGTGAAGTGACATAAATTCAAACAAACTGCTTATTTTTAATGGTGAGGACTCTTACCTATCAACACAACTTGACTTTGGTTCTAGCTTCTGCATTTCTTGAAGTCTTTAAATAAAGGTTGTTGACTGTATAAAAGACATGTTCTGATTAAATCAGGTTGTGTGGAATTCATAGAATCATAGAATGGTTTGAGTTGGAAGGGACCTACCAGAAGTTTAATATTTAAGATAGTAGTCAAACAGCATGTGATATGAGTCACACAGTACAAAGCACAGAGCAAAGTAGAGCACCATGACAGAGTCACAGTGTGATAAGCAGACAAAAGGTATAGGAATCAGGGGATGAGATCATCATAAAAAGAGTCTCATAACTACTTTCATGCTGCATCAGGCCATGGAGGTGCTTGAATTCCCTCATTAAGTTACTCTAGGTACATAGATCATAACTTTACTTTCAGTGGCAGCTTAGGCCAACTAAAGCTGTCAGAGTTTCTGTCCTCATGCTGTGCTGCTTTGCCAGCACAGGTGTTTGTGTGCCCACACAAGGTGAAATGGATTGAGAAACTGCTCTGGCTGCTAGCTGTGCATGGAGTCCTGAACTGGTTTCCCATCTGACAGATATTTGCACCAGCATGACGGAGTAGGCAGCATGGGACAAACAGCCAAGGGTAGGAGTTGATGAGGCATGAGAGAAAGTGTGGGGGTGAACAATGGAAACCACCAATTTTGCAAAATACTTTTATGATCTACACCCTAAAATGCTCTTACAAGACCACCACATCCTGACCTCATCAGGGTACTCAGAATAAAATAGTGCTGGCACTATGTGACCTATGTGTTGGCACTATGTGACCTGTGTGTTCCTCTGTTTGTCTCACTGTTGGGATCCAGTGAAACTATGTCCTCTGAAAGCACCAGGTGGACAGAGTATTACAAAAAATAGTGCCAAAGGAGCTGCTTACTCCTTTTACCTCACTCCAGTTGGCACTCAGTTGAGATATGGAGGATCAAGATGGAGGATGTCCTGTACTTAACACAGAGTGATGAGATAGAAGCAGCTATGTGTTTCATATTATCTGTTTGCTGCTGCTGCAGAACAATTTAGACATTGCTGTACTGGGGACTTTAGCCTGATTCTTAAGTGTGTATTCTAGTAACCTGACATACAGAATCCATGTGTTGCCTTGATCTCTGGCACAGATAATACTTTGTGTATAGGCCTAGTGTCGACCAAGAAAAGTGAACAAGTAGGTACCTACTTAGGCTTGTGAGAGTTTCTGGTCCTTCAAGTGGATCAGATGAAATCAGATATGAATCAGATGTACCAGCAACCTGGACCTTCCACATTCTACTTGAGACCTTGGCATTCATGGTAGGGAGACAGTCCCCACACAACACTATCTGTATGAGAAATACTTGACACCTAATGCAATAAATCTGTTCACAATTGCAACTGTTAAGGAAATAAATGAAACTGAGGCTCTCAGATCTGAAGTTTTCTTCTCTAGTGGCTATCTTAGCTGGCTGCTCCATCTTCATTGTGCCGGATGAAGTAAAGCTTACATCCAGATCTTTCCAGACATTACAGTAAAGGACCCTGGGGATCAAATCCAGAGTGAAATACAGGCACAGTGAGACTCTGTCACAACAACTGAAAGGTAGGTGCCTACCTCTAAGGACAGTAGTTCACAGCTTTGAAAGAAAGAGCAGGAAAGTTTTACTCACCTAATCTGGGATTCATACTATACAGCACAGTCATACAGTTTTTGCAAAAAACCCATATGAAATGTTAACTGTTCAGTCCATCCTCCCTTGGCTGCTTCGGTTATATACCTGACGTGATGACATGATGTCTGGAATGCAACACCAGTCCCAGGAGAGTTTTTTGTTTTATCTTTTTCTTTTTCTTCCCCCTTTTTTTTTTTTTTTCTTTCTTTCTTTTTCCTTGTCATTTTCTAGCTGTGTTTTGAAATGAACCTCTCTATAGCACTTGGTGTCCTTTGGGCAATCCTGGCAAATCAAATCCTTCAATGGACATTGTGATAGGCTTACCCTGGGACAGGCATGCCTAGGCATGTTATCTCAAACATACTATACTGGTGTGCATGCCAAGCCACCAACACTTAGGAATTGTAATGTTAATTCTAATTTTACATCCACCTGTTATATGTGGTAGCAATACAAAGCCCTGAAAGCAGTTTTAATTAACGCCTCCCTATATTTCACCTTTCCATGCCCATTCCTGTCTCCTTCCCACTCTCATGTTGGATGGTGTGGCTGGGATTAGAGATATATCTGTGCTTTGCACCGCTGGGGACTGGTATCACTCAGGGAAAATTCCCTAGGGAAGATGTCTAGTCACTGAACATGTTTTGTGTTAGTTACTTTTGTGTAAAGTCTCCTGATCAGACTGCTAAGTCAGCTCTAGGAGCTGTGGAGATACTTAACCCAGTTAGGAAATTGTAAATCTATTGATTTAAAAGGGACTTAGCTTGAATCACTTGCAAGAGTAAATGCTCCTTAATGTCAATAACAGTTGCAAAAGTGAGCTCTAAATTTACAAATGTGCAATAGCTGCCTTAATGAGACAATTTCTTGATCTGTTCAGCTGTGATTGAGAGCCCCAAGAAGTAAACAGTAAACAGAGCTTGTTGGTCATATCTTGCTGAAATGTTTTACTAATGGGAAATCCTTTTTTTTCCCTCCCTGAACTGAAATTTTTTATACAGTCTGATATGCCACTCTCATACAAAAAGACAGGTACTTGATCTCAAGAAGATACTCATCAATGTAGGTGAGCTGGAGTGTAGGCAGAAGGAATAAGATCCCAGTCACCTGTGTCTGGCATCTCTTTCCTCCTTCAAGTCTTCCTGAAGGAGGAACAAGACACCTATGGTATCCATTTTTTTGGTGTCTTGACTCAGTATGGATTTTTAATTTCTAGAAAATATGACATTTTTATAGGCTAGGACTTCCATTTTATATCTAGCTTTGGTGTCAGAACGTCTGCCATATCTCACACAGCAGCAAAGAAGGAACATTTCTGTTGTAGCATCATTGTATAATGATCATTTAGGTTGGAAATTACATGCAGGGGTCATGTGCTTTATAGTAATATCATAGAAATTCATGAACT